>NC_081783.1:6381817-6681817 GCF_963082965.1 Carassius carassius | reverse complement strand
CTTCTGAAAGAGTGACACCGGGGAGTGCATTGAACACCAAAAGACAAAACTTTACCCTCCCTCAGCTCTGCAGACCCCGATTTCTCACGCCTAATGCAGCTGATGTAATGGCTGCGCGGGGCCAAGTTTAGAGTAAGCTCGTCTCTATAAATGAAAAAAATGACTTGGTGCTCAAGCTATTCCAACTGGGCAAGTGCTCAAAGCGTCTGTGTGTTCTTATCTGCATGCCTAAACATGATTCTCAGGCCTAAATGTAAGTGAGTTAGCGCATTAGCAGTGCTGAAGCTTTATCCTAGATATTTGATCAGGGGTTTCACATTTTGCCATAATGCCAAGGAGCCCCAAATATCATGATTTGCAACAAACCCATACATATTTTACTGAGGATAAAAAGTAAATGTGACATAAAAACATGTGATTGTGCAGCAGGTTTTTAAACAGCCTCTGGATTCGGGTTGGCAAGTGTTAAATTCATACCCTACACTTACTGTATAGTAACAGTGCATAGTGTTTATCAGACATCTACAGTATTTCTGCTTGCCGGAAATGGCAGAGATGTTCAGAGATGGAGCTCATATAGCACACACCCTCCGTCTTTCTTCATGCGTGTTGGTGTTTGTTCCCACGACTGTCAAACATTCACTCGTGCTGATCTGTAAAGTCTGCAGCGTCTCTTCGTGTTTATACAAGAATAGTGCGTCATTTGTGGACAGTTTACTTTTTTGAGGGGAGTTGTTAAACCACAATATCTCCAGTTTGCCCTTAAAAATTAACCTTAATAAATATCCCTCAGATCAGTGTATGGCTAAAAAATCTTCTAAAACTTCCACAGACAGACATAAGTAATTTGTCCATCCAGAATGAAAACGAAAAAGCTGCACAATCAGAATATATTAGAGGTTTAAGGTTTATACATTTATTGAGGCTAGCTAGCGTGAAATAGGAACCAGCAGCTGACAGAAAAAAAACACGTTGAGCCTGGATAGGACATGGTGTAAGGCCAAACATATCAGTGTTGATTTGTTGATTTGAATAAAGCTATAATAAGTTATCTGATATGTAGATATAATCTGACTGAAAAAAAATAGCTTTTTTGGTGACATTATGGAGATAAATGCAGAGATGTAACCATTTTTACCGGAGCTTTACTGGAGCCTATATTGTTGGAGTACCAAGAACAGAGGTCTAGAAAATCGACCTCACATGTATAGTTTAATTTACGCATATTGCTAAATTAGATTTTCATATTTAGGAAAATATGTCTTTCCGCTAGTGCCGTCATCAGGACCATCTGGACTTTCCAGGGTATTGAGTTACTGTTCAAAAAAAGCCTGTTCCCAGCGGAGCTCAGGGGATAGTGGTGAAACACTGCAATTATCTGATTGGTCTTTGATTATAGAAGTTCCCTCCAGCGTTGAGATGTGTCTACCATGTGTAGGGCAGAGAGGTGAGCATATATTACATGTCACTTCTCATGTTGTCCTAGGTTTGTGGAATGTTCTGTGAAAAATTAGATGTTCCTTTTTTTTTTCCTTTAACGTACTATGGGAAAGAACTCTTTTACGCGCACTCTCATTTCCCGACTGAAACTTTTCTCTGAATTTCTTTCCCCTCACTTTCTTCTTCTCTCTCTCTCTTTGAACTCCACCCTGCATTTCTTATGCTTTTTCTCCCATGTTAATCCCACTTTCTTTCACGCTCTCCTTCCTGACTGTGTTGAGTTGTATGTGACACACTCCAGTCCCGCAGCCCTCCTTCGCTTTAATTAGATCCAGCGGCAGAGATGGAGAGCGAGGGAGGGCCGCAGGTAAGGCAGGAGAGCAGACAGCAAAAACAAACCAGAGCTCCACATTCCAGCACGCAGCCTCACGTCCTGCTTCCGCTGACTCCACACCTCATCTACTTGAGAAAAAGTACCAAAAAGTACCAAGCTCCGAAGGCCTCTTCACATCAGACGTGAACTAAAAAAGGGAACAGTTGCAGATGAATGTCTACGCGCTCCAAAGATAAACAAGTAATCTTCTATCTAAATGAAAACCAAGTTTACACCAGGATAAAAGATGGCACTGATTGACAAATTTACAAATTACATTTTTTTTTTCATAATCAGTAAGGATGCATGAATGTTCTTCAGAAGTGATGGTAAATACATAATAATAATAAAAAATGCTTATTACAAATAATGTTCTTTTGAATATTACTGATTTTACTGTATTTTGATTCAAATAAATGCAGCCTTGGTCAGCCTAAGAGACTTCTTTTAAAAATCAGCCAACCTTCAGTCCAAATGTATCTGTATTGAATAAATTGAAGTATTTATAATATGGAATTTAGTGGTTTAATCTGAGTCCTTGAATTTCTGTGATGGTTTGTGAAGTATATGAGGTTTAACTGTGGGTGGTAGTTTGAAGGTTATTAAACAAATCGTGCCATGGTCGCTTGAGTCTAAGTACGCACAAACACATATTAAGGCAAATTATCTATATACACACACATGGATGCTGGTCCGTTTGAAGTTGCGTGACACCTGTGAAACCTGACATTAAAGCAGTCTAGAAGGACCTCCATAAATCCAGAGTAGAGTGGGGGCTGCGTTTGACCCCCTTCCCAGCGCCTCTTCTGATGGCCTTTGCATGTCTCTGTTCTCAACGGCTTGATTTGCTGTGGCCCTCACATCAAAAACTCCCATATAGATAAGTTTCCTTTTAGAAAATATGTCCTTCTAATGCAGACTTCTTTTTCCGACAACCTTAATCTGTCTAATGTTGTCTCTCTCCTCCTGCTTTTTCACTCTTATGTTTTTTTGCTCTCAAACACGTCACCTTTTACGTTTTATTGCTTCATTCTCCACTTTATTCTTCTTATTCCCACTCTGACTTTTATTCATTAGTAAGAAAAGTCATGAATGATAATATTTGGATCTTTTAATAACTGTTGACTAAAATGTTCTTTGAGGAACCTAAAATGGTTCACAACAAAAACCTCCTTTATTTTTACGAGTGTTGTAGGACTTTCTTCTTCCTGTTAGCAGGTCTTGTAGTAGAATAACAGATCTGTTTCAGTATGTTGATCACAGGGAAACAACTACAATACCTAAAACCGTTAGATTGATTCACACAGAAATCACTGCTTTTAATTCATCATGCAATTTCATGTCTCAGCCACAGATGGCGATAGAGAGGCCAAAGTTCTGTAAAGTACAGGCAAATTTAACTTGTGAGCCAGTTTGTTCATTTTAGAGATTTTGCTTCCTTAAAAGCTTAGTTAACTGTAGTTACCCACTTTTTATTAGTGGTATGTAGTGTGGTTAAAGTTAAACGACTTTTCAAAAATGTAGTAGTTTCTGATTGTCTCATTGATGTCTATTTTTATTTCCACTAAGGACTTTTAAAAGAAACATCTGAGACAAAATTGATAGTTAAATGAAACCCCATGAAGTCTCCTGAGCTATGAAACGGGCAACCTCAGGGCACTTTCTTACATCTCTCCACTGCCATTCCCTCTATAGTAGGTTTTCACATTCCCTCCTTCTCCTCCATCCCCCTCTCTATCTGTTCCTCTCTCCCCTGCTGTCTAGGTCAGCGGCTGAGCACATGAGAGGTCTTTTCCTTCCAATTAGTTAGCTGCTAATGAGGCTGAAGCCCCCAGACCCTCCTCCCAGCAGTGCTCTCAGCAAAGCCCCCTCATCCCACAGGCCAGAGGTTTTGTGCCCCTTACTGCCACCAGTCTGCCCCCACCCACTTCAGCCGCCCCACTGGCTACAATTACCACACAGCCATCCAACAACTACCCTATAACCAGAGCTCATCTGTGCAGAAAGAAACAGGCTACACCTTACATGGTCACCGGCAAACCTGTTTACTAACAGGACATATTTGTTATCCTGATCTGCTGGAAAGACTTCCTATGACATGGAAATGTTACACAGGGAACTTCCTGAGCCGCTGACTGACCAGAAATCAGTTCAGGGATGCAAAATAAACAAAAGTGCATGTATTGGCTGAAGTGTTCCCAAACACCTGTATCACCTCATCTACAGCTGTGCAGTTAAACAGATAGTCTCACGCCATTGGTTGAGCCAGAAGATTTAATGTTGAACTGCTCAAACAAACTCTTCAGGAAATTAAACTTATCATAACGTTTATTATCATTGTCAGTGTCTCCCCCAAGATTATTGTAGTTTTGGATTTCTTGATATTGTTTTAAAATTTGTTTCATCAAAGAGGAATTGTGTGCGCTCAAAAAGAACAATGAGTTCTCAGGTAGAACAAAAAGAAGAAAAGTTTTAATCCAACAGGTAGCTGAAATTGTCCACATATGACCAAAACAAGTCTATCAAAAATTGTTTTTTTTATTTTCCAAGTGACAAAAGTGTAAAGTGTCTTAAAAACAGACCAAAGAGCAGACGTTTCAGGCCACGCTTTATTCAGTGCTTTCTTCATGATAAAGGATGGATGGGCTGAAACGTTTTTAAAATTGGTTTCAAATTTCATTTTAATTTTAGATTAATTAATGGGTTGTTTACATATTTGAATTTTAAAAAGTCATTTAAATCTAAAATTAGCAAGACCTTTTCATTTAAGACATTAAAAGCAAACAATTCAATGCATTTAAAGTATAAGGAAAGGGTTTTTTTATATACTAAAAAAAAAAAAATATATATATATATATATATATATATATATATATATATATATATATATATATATATATATATTTAAATTATGTATACTCTATATGCCATTTATGAAAATAATACCTGTATTCAGAAAGGATGCAGTAAATTGGTTAAAAGTGACATTAAAGACATTTATGATGATCCAAAATATTTTAGTTACAGATATAATATAATATAATTATTTTTAACTTCCTTTAAAAAATCCCGAAAAAGTATATCAAATGTTTTAAATGATTCTACAAAGTATTAAGCAGCACAACTTTTTAATATTGATAATAAGAATTGTTTACTGAGAAGCAAATCAGCATATTTCAGAATGATTTCTGAAGGATCATGTGACACTGAAGACTGGAGTAATGATGCTGAAAATTCAGCTTTGCATCACAGGAAATACTGCATTTTAATATATTTTAAAATGAAAACATTTATTTTAGAATTGTAATAATTTTCACAATGTTACAGTTTTACTGTATTTTGATTAAATGAATGAAGCTTTGGTGAGCATAAAAGACTTCTTTCAAAAACATTTAAATGGTTGGTTTTACATAGTAGTTTTACATAGTTTTATGTCATTTTAGTTTTGCATTTAATGTACTTTTTTAAGCTTGGTTTTATATGAGTAGTTATGGTTTAGGAAAGTAACCCTGGTCACCCCACCAGGAGCCTTGCCTCACATCTGGGGGCCAGTGTTCCTGACAAACATGATTCTTGTTTCCTTATGGGCACTGTAGACGGAGTCCATTGAGATGTGATTGGGTTGGAGGGAGAGAGGCGTACAGGTGGAAGGGTTACGGCCGTGTTGTTTCTCAGGCTGTATAGTGTAACCCAAGCCTCCCCTGGGCTCTCTGTGAGATTTGTCTCTATGTGCTGTTTCTCATGACTCCGTATCTCCCAGCATGAGCCGAGAGAGGAACCTCAGAGAAACGCGGTGCTCCATCAGCGGCCCTCGCTGGAAAACACAACAGGAGCCTCTCGGCGGGTCAGAGGTCTCACTTCCTGTTTCCTCTCCGTACAGGGTCATCATAGGGTCTCTTCTGTCTATTTTTCCTTTTGTTACGGGGGCCTCACAGTTCAAATCAATGTCTCTATAATGTAGCAGTTGGATTATGCGAGAAAGAGGAAAGAGGAAGGAGGAAGCGCTCATGTGCACATGTGGCGCACTGCTTATTGTCTGTGCTTAAGATAAGCCTTCAGCGAGACCTGGGACATTTCTGTAAAAACACACACATTTCTAGACTGCATGTATGGATCTTTTCAAGCTGCTTGTATAGATCATACTATACTCTTATATCTGTCTGAATAAATGAGAAAAAGAGGTGAGGTTATAGTTCAAGAGCTTGAGGAATTATGTGATACACAAGAGGATTTTAGATAAAATTAGATAACCTAATCCTGTACATATGAAATGAATAATACAGAGGTATACTAAAAGACATTTAATGGGAAATTACTGTCTATTATGTTATTCAAATTAATCAAGCAGCAACATTGACAACAAAGAAAGAGAAAATCACAAACTTCTTTTGGCTAGATAACTGGAGCAGTCTAAAATCATACATGCATAATTTGGGCTAAAATAAAATACTTGAATTTAAAATCTAGTTGAATTAGTATTAGGGTGTTGTGTATAATCAAGCAGTAATTACAATTATGAAACTAACTGGTTTTTTTTTCCAAAAAATTATTCAGCTCACTAATAGGGAAGATTATGGTTTAAAAATGTCAATTCTCACACAGACATATTGTGTGGCTCTTGTGCATATATATGTAGCACATGAATCATGTGGACTACATTTAGCATTTTGCACATTGTATAGGAAAAGAGCAGCCAGCACATTCTTCAAAATATCTTCTTTATATATTGCACACATTTTTCGAGGGGATGAATATTTTTAAGTCCTCTTGGAAGTTTGCTGAGGCTCCCTAGTTGAGAACCAGTGCTTTAAAGCACACAGTGTGTGTCCATGAGAGAATGCTGGGCTGGGAATCAGATGGTGATATCAGATGCCCTGCTTTCAGCCACATGACTCTGGGAAGGATGGCGATAACATGTCAAGCCCTGCAGCAGAAGACAAGCAAAGCCTGTCCTCAGACACTAATTAGATTTAGCTAGCAGCCCTCATATCAGAAACTCTTTTAGCTCCCACTGCTCTGTCAAACAATCGCCTGCATTTAATGCAAACATGCCAACATTAACACCACTAGATAAAAGAGCTGTGAATTCTTTTCTCTTTTTTTGACTTCAGTTTTTTTAATTTTTTATTGTGAACAGCGTGGGATAAATCATACATACATTTCATTTCATCAGCTCTTCCAGACATATTTTTATACAAACATAAACAACAATGAAGCCAACCTTTCTGAATCTGTGTAGCATTGCCTTCCTTTTTTTTCTTCAAATGACCAATTCTTCAACAGATACCTTTGTTCAAAGGAACACAAATCTTTCATTTGTGCTTTCTTTGATAAATGGCTTTGTTACAGCATTGGGGAAGCTAGTACAGAGACTTGTGTAGATTGTAAAGGAACTGATTCAGACGAATGTGGTAAAACACTCATAAATCATCTTTGGAGAAGCCCACACCCAGGCCGCTAGAGGAGGCCTGCTCTTTGTGCTCCTGTCCCAACAGGTATTAGTTCTAGGAAATGAATCTGTCTCTTTCATCTGTCTCAGACGTACTGTGTCTTGCGTGAGTGCCTCTGCTTCAGACAGGTGAGAGTGGATGCTGGGACAGAAAGGGAATAAAGGTCCAGAAAACCCCCCTCTTTATCACCTCAAATTCAATAAATGTTGAGTAATGCATGAAATGTGTGCGCATGCGGGTTTGTAGTGAAGTTTCCATGACTCACACAGTGAAAATGTACCGGTTTTATCCCTTCTTTCCTCAAGTATGAACCAAAACAAGTAAAGTGGATGTAAGGTCCTCACACACTCTTGTGGCTGTTTCTGTGTGTGTGACCTTTGGATGGATTCATATAAATGAGGAAATTCAAAAGCGCTGTATGTAGGGCAGAGGTCATAATGTAATCATTTTAAGAATGTAGGAAATTACAATTCAAACGAAATTACACTGAGGTTAAGCACCAGGCTTATTTGATTATTCAGATTCTTTTCTAAAGAACGATGTGCGCTGCGAGCATTTGAGAGTGTTCATAGTGCTCCAGTTTAAAGCACAGCAGTGCTAGAAACTAAGTTTGGGATCAGTACGATTTTTTGTTTGTTTTTGAAATGTATGCTTACCAAGGATTGCGGGTATTTGAGCAAAGAAATACAGTAAAAATAGTAATATTATTACAATTTCAAATAACTGATTTGCATTTGAATATATTTTAAAATACAGTGTATTTTTATGATCCAATGCTAAATTACTCCGGTCTTCAGTGTCGCATGATCCTTCAGAAATCATTCTTACGTATATGTTGATTTGCTGCTCAAGAAACAGTATTGTCAATGTTGAAAACAGCTGTGCTGCTTAATATTTTTGTGGAAACTGTGATAGATTTTCTTCCCAGATTCTTTGATGAATAGAAAATTCAAAAGACCAGCAGTCTTTTGTAACACACATTTTTTGGTAACATTATAATAGTCTTTACTGTCACTTTTGATCAGTTTAATGCATCCTTGCTGAATAAAAGGAATTTCTCTCTCTCTCTCAAGAAAAAAATCTTACCGCAAACATCTGAACTGTAGTGCATGTAAGTGTAGCTGTTTCATATATAGTACAACAGTATGCAGAGCACCATATGAACAGACCACAAGCTACGGCACAAGTCCAGACATGCTTGTTTTTCCTCTTGAACAGTCCCAATACACGGTATGATGCTAATCAGAGGTAGGATGGAAAAAAGTCTATGCTACATTTCATCCGGTTTTCTTGGTTTCTTTCTCTCGCAGACACATAAACATATAGGCTGCTGTAAAGGGAAGCCGTGTCCCTGTACTGACCCTGTTTGGGTTTCACTTCAGAGCGGTGACACGCTGGATATGGTGCTGCAGTGCGAGGGCCAAACCACAGGCTTTATCTCCGTCCCCTCTGGGGTCTTTATACCCTGGCCATACACAACCCTCAGCTGCTCACTGCCGCCCCACAGCGTGTGTTGTGGTTACCAGAAGAAAAAGTCTTGTCCTCTCATGTTTTCTCCACAGTAGGTGGATTTGTTTTTTTTGTCAGTGTTGGAGATGTATTGTAGGACTGAGTCAGAAAGTCAAAAACCTGTATTGTGAGATTAAAAAGTCTTATTTTCTACTTTGTGGAGGTAATCTAGGCACATTTTAAGTGCTGTTTACTACAAAAATATCTTTTCATTGTTCAAAAATGAGTTTAAAGATAAACCCTCAGGGGTTTTCGAGAAGTTGCAAGGGAATGTAGAAAAACATGATATATATTTTATTTACAGAATCTTAGCAACCCCAAAGCAACACTCACCCACAAGACCATATCATCAGAGCGGCAGCAGGTTTTCTGCATGAGATCTGCGCTGGGCTAATCATTGTTTAGTCATGGTCTTATAATTTCCAGAAACCCGTCTGTGAGTTTTCTCCTCTTATACGCTCCATTGCTCGTCTGCTTGATTAAACAGTAAACTGCCATGTGGCATTACTATATTGCTCTGAGCGCTGACCCTGAGCAGAGTTCAGGCCTGGTGTGGGGCTTAGCGACAGGCCTGTGGTCACTGCGTCTCTCTCGCGGCTGAGCACTTCGCCATGTGTTGGCCTTTTGTGAGTTTGTGAGCTGAGTTTTCCTTTGCGTTCTCTGCAGTAAGGAAAAGAAGGGATCGCATGGCTGAACAGACACTAATTGCATTTTTTGCATTGAGCTCCGCTGCATTCCATGAGCTCTGTGTTCCCGAAGCCTCTGGACCGCAGAGAGAAAGAGGAGGAGGGGAGTCCTCCAGTTGATTTATCAAGCATATTTTGTTTTATTTGTGTTCTCTGTGCTTCCTTGAGGCTCTCCAGTACACGCCAGGCTTGTTTTATAGCAGCAGCATTACTGCATCTGACACATAGCATTGTGTTCTCACACTGACAGTATTGATCTATATGACAGTATTGAAGAAAATGAAAGCGATATCCGGTTTAATGTATTGAGTAACTGAAAATATTTATCAGTGTTTATCATGTGTTGGCCAATGGGAATTGTTACCACAGTTATTACATGTTGGTTTGATAGGGCACAGGGCTTTATAAGGTCAGCTGAAAGATGCAAATTACATTATGCAAATTACTATATGTGACCCTGGAGCACAAAACCAGACATAAGTGGCACAGGTATATTTGTAACAATAGCCAGCAATACATATGGGTCAAAATGATCGATTTTTCTTTTATGCCAAAAATCATTAGGATATTAAATAAAGATCCCGTTCCATAAAGATATTTTGTACATTTCCTACTGTAAATAGATCATAACTTAATTTCTTATTAGTAATATTCAATGCTAAGGCTTCATTTGGACCACTTTAAAGGTGATTTTCTCAGTATTACGATTTTTTTGTGCCCTCAGATGCCAGATTTTCAAAAAGTTTCACAAAAGTATTTAGCAAATATTAGGTAGCCTAACTGTTTTTAACACTGATAAAAATAGGAAATGTTTCTTGAGCAGCAAATCATTATATCAGAATGATTTCTGAAGGATCATGTGACACTGAAGACTGGAGTAGGCTAATGATGCTGAAAATTCAGCTTTGCATCACAGGAATAAATTACATTTTAATTACATTTTAAATCATTTTCAAAAAGAAAGCAGTTATTCTAAACTGTAATAGTATTTCACACTACTACTGTATTTTTGAGCAAATAAATCCAGTCTGTGTGAGCATAAGAGACTTATTTCAAAAATCTTATGAACCCAAACCTTTGAAAGCTATTTTAACCGACCATCGTCCAGCATTCAGTATTGATCCACTCGGTCTGTCAGACCACAGCTCCACCTCTGAATTTTACAAATTTGCTCTTAATAAAATCTCATTAACATAAGAAGCTGGGCCACATTTACCAAGGAATCAAACCCAGTGTTTAGAGAATAGACTACATACTGCTTAAGTTGTCTGACTTGCTGAAAATACAGTGTTTGTGCGCCTATCACTGTGTAACAGATTTGTTCTTTTTTCAAACAATGGGTGACTAATTCACTCCATTATTTTATATAGCTTCATAAAAGCGTATATTTCAAAACACTGAGTTGTTAAATAAGTTCATAGTGCATTTTCAGTGTTCCTGATGTATTCAGCACACAATGTGTGACAAAAATAGACTCCAAAATACTAGTCGTTGTCGCACGTTCTTCTGTTACACAGCATTGTTTACAGTGTGAGCTATGAGTGATGCTGTAACTTCTTAACATGGTAAGCAAAATAAATGTATTCTGCCTTTGCATGCAATACAGTTTATTGCCCTAAAGCAGAAGTGTACAGAAATGTACTTCAACCAGCCAAACCAAAGCATCCTGTGCTACCTCAGCTGGCCACTGCACATGTGTGTTTGTGTGTGTGTGTGTGGGGGGGGGGGGGGGGGGGGGGGCATGTGGCTGTGCTCCATCGATTCGGCCTACTCTCCATACACCCAGTGCCAAACGCTCAGCCAAACAGTTGTCCTGAAGCTTTTCTCTTTTCTTTTCTCTCTCTATACCTTTTTTAGAGTTTGTTTTAAAATACACATTTCTCTCTCTCTTTTTCTCTTTATGACTGTTTGCTTTCAGAGTTTAAATGGTTTGTGGGGACGGCCCGTCTCACGTCGTTACTGGGCAACGGTCTTCAGGAAGGAATTCCGAGCCCTCAGTAAATGTGCGTAGGGCTTAGACTCATGCAGCTCTCCAAAAACATGCTGTTGAAACTAGAGAGCCGAGTGCATTAAAGGCCCATTCCTCGCACAGGGAAAACAGGCGCGTTGTTGTTATTTCAGTTTCATGAACAGCACAAGTCATTGAGGGAGTGTGGTTTACCTAGGTGGCGCTATCCCGAGCTCATTTTCACACCGTTATCAGCCGTGTTTTGTCCGTTTTATGCTTTTCCCTGTCATTGCCGGTGGGCAAGCTGCATAAATGAATCAGTTTCTCTGTCACTGCTATAACCGGCCCTGCGGACTTGTTCAAACAGAGGCGGTCTGTGCCTCCCGTGTTTCAGGCCTGAATAGAGCCTGTGTGGAGATCTGGTGGAACATGTTGTATGACTTTCCCTGCCGACCTCCTGAGAATGTGCTGACATTAAATCACAGATGGAGGGGTTTGTATGTTTAGTAAGGCTGTTTATCTTCTGAGGGTTATAATATAATAATTATCCATTATTTAAAAGAGAGAGAGAGAGCTGTGTGCTGGTCAGAAGCTGTTGCCCTATGATTTGTTTCAGAGCGAAGCCATCCATAGCCAGACCCATCTGATCTCAATTTTCTCCTGTAGACAAAAACAACAACAGCGACGAAAAAAAAAACAGCATCAACAAGCACATGCTTGTGTCCGCACATCGGAAGGAAATCAATAAAAGAGGGAGACAGAGTAGAAAGATTAAAGGAAAAGCAGAAGACAGAGGGGGGCGATGGAATTTTCAGCAATTATAGTTTGGCAAAACACAACAGCGGTCGATGTAGGAATCAACTCATTTAATGTTTATCCTTTTATGCATGACTCTATTTCAATGCAGTACTGTTTAAAAAGAATGAATGAATGGCTTGATGAGATCATTTAACTTTATATATTTAACCTTATCATGCTCAAAATCAATCCTCAATGTGAAGTTTTATACATAGCACATATGCCGCACACATAATGCATATTGAGCAATTTATGAAATTAAATTTTTGTCAGGAAGCAGCTGATCTGTTTAACCCTAAATTAAATCTAAATAATTGGTGGATGCATACTTATCAACATCAAGAATTTATGTTAAAAATAATACTGGAAGTGAAGGTTCTTCATCTGGTCAAAATGGTTTTCTTTTGAAAATTTTTAAACAAATTTTCCCTTTTTAAAATGGTCCTGCAGGGTGTATAAATTTGACATATATTTTTTTTAATGAATGTAGAATCATATCAGCTCACATGTTATTATGCATAATAATTATAAAATAATTCATGAAATACTGTTTAAAATAATTTGCTGGACTGTAAAAGAATAGAATGTCAACTGCCAATAAAATCCAAAACCAAATTCTGTTGTTATTAGTTCTGCAATTAGTTTTTTTATCTTGCACAGTCATCTCTCAGATATTACTCAGAGCCTGTACAGTAAATCTAACTAGCTTCCACCCATCGTGTTGGCCATTTTTCTCAGTACGCTGAAATCACTGTGAAAAAATATTTGACTTTTAGCACTTCCGAATTTATCTCACCATGACTTTGTTTGACAGTGTTCATCTACAGTGTAATTGTGATCTGAAAACAAATCCATAAACCTAACCTCATACTGTTATACGATACAATTTCTAGAGCAAGGATTCCAAAACGTTTTTTCAACCAAACCTCTTTGACCAAAAATATTTACTTGAAAGTGTCCCTTGAGTTTTCAATTTAATATTGCAAAAATTTAACACATTTCCACACCCCAGTTTGGAAAACCCTGTCCTAGGGTAGCATCCAATAGCGGTTATTGCATATCTGTTCATTATAAGCATAATTTTTTTTCCCAGTTTTCCACCACCCTCAATGCTAACCGTCTTTTCTCTGTAGCTTTTGCAGATGGTGACATTGCCCGAAAAGCGATGGAGGGCTCGACCAGGAGGGGGCGCTGCGAGGAGAGTCCCAGCTGGACAAGGCCAGGCAGATGAGGATGAGGAGGGTCTAGAAAGCGGGGACTGTGATGATGAAGATGAGTGTACTGGTGTTTCTGGACTCGGGCCGCCTCCGAGACGCAAACGCCTGCGCATCTTTGCAGGTCAATGATATAGCATCTATTGGAACTACTTTTTAGTGTCAGTGAGTTTTTAACTGGTGCTATGTTATCTGTGTTAAATGTTTAGATCACCCAAAAATGACAATTCTGTCATTAATTACTAACCCTCATGTTGTTCTTTGGAACACAAATTAAGATATTTTTGATGAAATCCGAGAGCTTTCTGACCCTCCATAGACATCAACACAACTACCATGTTCAAGGCCCAGAAAGGTTGTAAGGACATCATTAAAATTGTCCATGTGATGTCAGCAGCACCATGTATCTACTGTCGTATTATTGTAAATGTACATCGAAGACGCAGAAGAGGAGACATTATTGAATAAAGCTGTTATTTTTGTTTTCTTTGTGCACAAAAAGTACATTTACATTTAGTCATTTTGCATATAAGTTTTCTCGTATAGCTTCATAAAATTACTGTTAAACCATTGATGTCACATGGACTATGGGCCTTGAAAGGTTGTATGGCTGTCTATGTAGGGTCAGAAAGCTCTCGGATTACATTCAAAATAAAGTCTTACGGGTTTGAAACAACATGAGGGTGAGTAATTAATAACAGAATTTTTGGATGAACTAACCCTTTAAAATTGCCCCAACTTCACAGGTTACAGGTAGCCATGTATTATCAGTGACCTCACAACGCTATCATTGACCGAGAGAACAAGCAGGGTACATGGGAGATGTTCCCTTTGATGCAAAACAAAGCACAAAAGAACCAACAAACCATGTTAGTGCAAAGAAACTAAACAGAGGCAAAGAATAACAGTAGAAGGGCAGGAACAAGGAGTTTGATACTGACTGACAAAGCTGGACCAGCTGAGCAAACACAACAGAGGGAATTGTCGTCCTGGCTGTCTTGTTGTGGCAGAGATTTAGGCTCTCAGGGTAGCGCCGCAAGGGGCCCAGGGTTACACTGAGAATCCCACTTAAAGCACATGTGAAAGGACAGGATAATGCACATATCAGCACTCAAATTTACACAGAGGAAGTGAAGCAGTGATAAAACGTCCAGCATCAAGTGCTGAGGTCTGAAAGCTCTCTGAACTTCATAGCCGGTGGTGTTTGTGTGCGTGTCCTACCTCCCTCTTGCAGAAGATTTACTGCTTTAATTATTAAGAATGAAGAGAATGCGTTTTGGGCTCTGGGATGAACAGTTGGCGATATATCTTTCCTGTCTTGGAATTTTTTTATATCCCGCTCCTCTTCTCCAGTCCTCTCTCAATCTCTGTTTGTTTGTTCGTGTGTGTGTGTGTGTATGTTAGGTCGGTGGGTCGCGACCAAAGAATGAATCACAGGATTGTTCCAAAAGCATTGTGGACAGCAGGGCAAAACAATGCTAAATGCTAATAATAAAAAAACAACCATACAATAAATCATTCAGGTTAGGACACTTAGGAGGGAAAAGAAATCACTTCTGATATCTCTTATTGTTGATGTCAGAGGCTGTGCAAACTTTGAGGTTTTGGCACAAGTTAATCTACTAATATGGTTAATGATAATACAGTATGTTTAGCCCTGTGTTGATTCTGTGTGTTAATTAGGTACATTTTTATTCTGCATGACCATATTTTGGATCCCTTAATCCGACCCCATACCTAAATTTAACAACTACCTTTGTTAGGCAGACAAGCAAATGAGGAGTTTATTGAGGGAAAAGTTGTTTATAATAGTGAATATGTGTTCCCTATTCTAAAGTGTTACCAAAAAAACATTTCTTGCTTCTTTTTCTGCATAAAGGCATGAGTGCTACATTTTTAAAGACATTTCAAGTCATTTTTAAATATCAGACGAGGCTGTTTACTATAACAAGGGCGATTAAATGGATAGTTCACCCAAAAATGAAAATTACCACATGATTTACTCACCCTCAAGACTTTGGTGTATTCAACTTTCTTTTCAGACCAATACGGTCAGTTATATTTTTAAAAAATTCACTTTTCCAAGCTTCTTAATGACTGTGAATGGTGTTCGAGATTTTGAATCTAATTAATGCACATCCATCCAGCATAAAAAGTGCTCCACATGGCTCCATGGGGGTTAATAAAGGCCTTCTGAAGTGAATCAATGTATTTTTGTAAGAATAATATCCATATTTTAAACTTAATATCTATAACCATAATCTCTAGCTTCTGCTAACATGCACGCGTTCCAGAGAAAGTGGTATTCCATTTATATTTTTCTTACACAAATGCATCAGTTCACTACATGTGGAGCACTTTTTATGATATATGGATGGACTTTTTTGGGTTTTAAAATCTTGACACCCATTCACTGCCATTATGAAGTTTGGAAGAGCCAGGACATTATTATAATTTTTTTATTTAACTCAGATTGTATTCATCTGGAAGAAGAAAGTCATATACACCTAGATGGCTTTCGGGTGAGTAAATCATTAGGTAATTTTCATTTTTGGTGAACTATCCCTTTAACTTTCAAAAACAGTAGTAATCAGTTCTGCTGTTTATGCATTTACAACTCCTATTAGGCTAATATTATGTTCAAAGTTTTACATTTTGTCATACCAATGCAGTTTACAGTCATACCTATATGTTGTTCAATATTTGACCAATATTCTTGCTCAAGTATTGTTCAAATACATCTGTTTGTTTTAGTGTAAACCTTTAGGCCTCTGATGAAACAGGTACACAGATAACAGCAGATAGTTGCAGTTCAGCCCTGCTGTCTTTTCATCCCATTTTGGTCGTTCGGGGAGGGGGCAGGAAGCCAGAATGCTGAAGGTCATCCATAGGCAGGTTTACTAATGGAAGTCCTGTCTGTGCCTGGTGTGCTGAGATGGACGACGTAGATCTGGTTTCTCAAAAGAGACGCAGCTTCGGCACTGCGCAGGGGCCTGGGGAGCGTGACGGACTGAACAACAACTAGGTGCAGACAGGCCGCACCTCGGGACCAGACCCCTCCGTAAATCAAAGTTGTCAGCTGGACAGTAATTTTGTGGATGTTCTGAATGATCCAGATTGACTGATAAATCGTCATTCGCTCTGGGAAGAGATTCCAGGCCTCCTCGCCCCCCAGGACTGCCCCCAACCCCCATACCAGCCCATGCATTCCAGGCCAGCAGAGCTATTCCTGGATACGGGCTCTGTGTGTGTCCTGTGCACACCCCCCGAGATACACACAGCCGGCGCTGAGGTCGTGTCATCTGCCTCACCACACTCGCTTTAATGTCAGCTGCCCGCTTAGGACAAGATTATGTGAGCAGCGGGGCAGTCCAGCACTAATCAAACATGCTGTTATCACATGTTTAATAATGCTTCATGAGAAATGGTTAGTATGAGATACTCTAGTTGTTTAAAACTGAAATATTGATGTCAGTATGGCGTAAACTTTTTGTAAAATAAGTGTATACAGTGCCTGGTAGTTTGGACAATCGTGTGATCTCAGAGTGGTTTCATGTTAGTGTGCATGATTTTAAACGTATGTTTTTTAAAAAATTGGTTTATTTCTTTGCGTGCAATTGACTGATTTTCACCTTTGTACAACAGACCTGTTCCAAGTGTGAAATATAGTTTATACAGCAGTTCTATAAACAAGACATTAATAATGAATAACTGGCTAGTTATTAAGTTTATTTTTTCGGTGCCAACATAAATAGTTGCAAAAAGAAGCAAAAGCGGAGTCAAGTGTTTTCAAAGAACAACACAGAGACAAACATTTAGAGTGATACAAAGTGAAACGGCTCAATTCTTCACAATATGGTTCGGTTTGTTAACATTAGTTCATGCAGTTGGTATTATAAACTAACAATAAGCAGTGACCTTTTTATAGCATTTTATTAATCATGGTTGATGTTTATTTCTAAATGCATACCAGAACATGTTTAACCCTTTAAAGCTGGATATAATTATAATAAGGAATTATATTTTCACATTAATGTATTGTGAATGAATACGAAATATAATAAACAACATATCAATAGTATATTTATAAATTAGCATTAAGCTAGGTTAATAAATTATTAAAATAATATTTTTAGTAATTATAAAGTAATAATCTTTCAAACTGATGTAATACTGAATAGAAACTGTATACTGTATAGATAGATAGATGGTGTCATCACTGCCTTTTTTTCTTTATGAGCTTCCGACCCTTTCTATCACACTTTCTCATCTTTTTCTCCACCCAAACCCTGAACGATCACCCCATTTTGTGTCTCCAAACAAAGTATCTCATTCAGCCTATCTGATGCAAGTGCTTAGTTGCTTTCCTGACATTTCCCACCCTCTCTGCGCTCCTTGGTTCCCTTCTCATTTTATCAAGGAGGAGTCCAGGAGGAGTTGATGAATGTAGCTATCACCGAAAGGCCAAACCCCTGGAGTCGGGGGTTTTTGGAGAGAGCCGGTTGGAGTATGCAGCCTTGACCACTCCGCCGCACAGCATGGGCCCTGTCAAAAGAGCTCTTGTTATTTTCCAGTGCTCAGCAGACGTTTGGTCACTGTAAGTGCTGAGGAGCATTTTTTCTTTGAAGCTCTTTGGCCCTTTATCAGCAGGCGAGGGTTAGCAAAATACAATGTGGAAATATTCCTGTAATGTGAAACACACAGCTCGCTGTGAGAGCCTGGGCAGGGCTCAAGTCTCAGGTCTAATACAGATTTACTTAAGATATGGAGAGAGTAAGAGAGATGGAGAGGAGAGGAAATTTTGTGATGGATGGTGTGAATTTGTGAGGTAAACTACAGGCGCAAGTATTCAAATGCAAGCACATTTTTTTTCGCAGCATAAATAGTTTCATCCTTCCTCTGATGTTGGGGTTGGAATGCTAACAGGCTCCATGTGTCACCTCTGACCTCTAGCACCTGATAGGTGAGGAGCAAAGCACACGTTTTCCATTACAGCACAGGCTTTCTGCAGCCGCTCTGTGCCACAGCTGTAAACAAGCTGCACATGAGGCCGGCTGGCCTGCCTAGTGTTAGTAGCATGCGCTGTCAATCTGTGTTTGTGAACTCGTCTGAGTTTGTGTTTAAGTGAGGAAGTATACTTTTATGTGTGTGTGTGTGTGTGTGTGTGTGTGTGTGTGTGTGTGTGTGTGTGTGTGTGTGTGTGTGTGTGTGTGTGTGTGTGTGTGTGTGTGTGTGTGTGTGTGTGTGTGTGTGTGTGTGTGTGTGTGTGTGAGTGGGTGGGTTTAATTAGCTCTGCTTTGAGGAGAAATCTAAGCTAGTTAAATATGGAAACATCTCCCTTTTGTGGAAATGAGTCACAAATAAACTAAATTAAAGTTTTTGGTAACACTTTACTGTGTGGTTCAATTAGTTAACATGAGGCATAAACTTATAATGAACAACTTTTTTTACAGCATTTATTCATAGTTAATATTAATATGTAAATATAAGGTAACACTTTTTTAAGGTGTCCTTTGGTTACACCTTAAAACTTTTGGTTACACATTACTTACTATTATAATAACAATAAATGATGCATAATTACATCTAAGTAACCCTTATCCTAGTTCATTAATATGACATATTAAAATAAAGTGTTACCCAATATACTTTTAATTCCTTTATGTTTTTAATGTATTAATGTTAATTAATACCACTTTATGCAACAATTTTTATGTCAATGTTACACAATTGTTAAATGTTATTTTGGTAACACGTTACAATAAGGTTTCATTTGATAACATTATTTATCTACCTTAGTTAACATGGACTAACCATTAAAAAAATATTAATCTTAATGTACATTTCCTGTTATTTACTCATTTACATTATTAAAATCAAAATTTGTATCTGTTTCTATTATTTATTAGACCTGATCTTTGAACTAGCATTGAACAATTGTATGTTAATTAACTAAATTAAGATTTATGAAATACTGTAATACTTTTTTGCCTGTTTTTATTTAATGTCATTTAATGACATTTTATTAATAATAATAATATTCATAATAAATTCTTAATGCATTAGCTAATGATAACTGTTGCTTCAACTAATGTTATGTGAACCTTAACTTTTAAATTGACATGGTTACATTAAGTTATCTTAATTTATTTAATAAAAAAATACCACTATTTTAATGTATTTAATTTGAATTTTAATGTATTTAATTTTTAAGATGGATTTAGAGTTTGAGTTAATCTGCAATATTTATGTTTAGGTTTATACAAGAACACAAGTCTCCAGTGCTTCCTGATTTAGATAAACAGTGTGTACGTGTGTGAATGTGCGTGTGTATGCAGGTATGGGAATGCATGTCATGTTTGTGTGTGTAAGGGCATATTCAATGGTGTTTGGACTGCAGATGTTTGGCTGCAGTGGCCCAGGTGCTTGGAGCTACAGACAACACAGATGTCTGGTCAGTGTAATGTGGAAAATCAACTTGAAACACACTTGGAAATGAACAGGGCCAAAATGTTCAGGAAATGAGCAAGAGTAAAGTCATTTTTCAGTTATCTTTAGCTTCCTGTTATATATGGTGAATGTCAACCCAGTAAGACCAAAACCAATAAGACTCACTGCTCACCAAGTCTGCATTTCTTTGATCGGAAATACAGTATATGAAATATTAATTGTATTAAATATTGAATGTAAAATGCAATTAATTCCCGTGATGCAAAGCTGAATCCTCATCATCAATTCTCCAGTCTTCAGTGTCACATGGTCCTTCAGTAATCATTCTTATATGCTGATTTGCTGCTCAATAAACATTTCTCATTATTGATAATGCTGAAAACAGTTGTGCTGCTTACAATTCTTTCAGTATTTTATGAATATAATCAGAATTTAACGTCTTATATATTACAAATGTTTATCAATGTAAGTGTTCTTGCAAGTTTTTTATCAATTTAATGCATTCTTAATTTCAAACCTTTTAATGGTAGAGAAACATGGTGGTTGTTTATGGATAATATATGTTTTCCAGCATTCTCTAACATCCTAATGTAGTTTTAGATCCATCTGGTTTACCGGTGTGCCACTTCCTGTTTCTGTTTCTTTGCTCTCTTTCTTAATTTGTTAATTGTTTTGCATTAAGTAACTTTAGAAATGATTATATCTTAGGTTCTCTTAAAGGGATAGTTCACCTAAAAATTTAAAATCTGTCATGAGATTCCCAACCTATATGGCCTATTTCAGTAGAACACAATAGGAGAAATTATGAATGAATGAATGAAAGGGCACTGACGCATTCAAACTTCTAATTAAATTCTAGGATGTTAAGATTTCTCACCTTACAAATGAAAAATGGTAAATTCTCAGCACTTGTGACCTGTAGAGTTAGATTAAGGCTGTTTCCAACATGAGAAAAGTGAGATCAGTAAACTGGAAAAGAGAGCAGATGGTGTTTTTTTTTCTCTTTGAGAAAGAAGCAATGGCACCATCGCATCTGCAAATAATCCTGATCACAGAGAGAGGAAGTTTGCCATGAGAAACAGCCCAGTGGATCTGGCTCCTTCTACAAGGGGTCCTTATTTCTTCCTCTGTATATAAACAACAATCCCTCCCCACACACACTCACACACACACACAACCCGTATGCACTTAACAGATAACCACATATACAGAGAAATAATGATACCTAACCAGCATTTGTGTAAACAGTGCCTGACTCGATATGCACAAGAGCTGGATGGATTACATTTACAGTCATTCCCATTGAGGAAGGCTTAACAAAGTGGTTGGGAGTTTATGGCATCTCACCAAACATTGTTGTATGCGGTAGCCTGGCTTCAAAGACTGACAAAGGTGATGTTGTCACATTAAAGCAAGAGGATAGTGAAGGAAGTCTGACAGTTATTACAAAAAAACTAAAAACTAAAAACTAAAAAACTATTAGAATCAAATTTCACACCTTTTTTCTCAGTCCAATACATGTTTGTGCTTGAGCGTTCTCAAAAGAAAGTGTTTGTTTGTGTAAGAGTTTCGACGTCCAGAATTGATTCCAGACATCTTGCTGCGTATGTCTGTCATCCACCACGACGTCTGGAAGCAAAAACTGTCTCACCTACTGTGGCTCATCCGTAAACTGGGATGCACAGAAAGTGTCATGAGGATGCTTTTGAGGTTAAAGGGTTAGTTCGCCCAATTTGCTAAATTATGTCATTAATAACTTACCCTCATGTTGTTCCAAACCCGTAAGACCTCCATTTATTTTTGGAACACAGTTTAAGATATTTTAGATTTAGTCCGAGAGCTCTTAGTCCCTCCATTGAAGCTGTGTGTACGGTCTACTGTCTATGTCCAGAAAGGTAAGAAAAACATCATCAAAGTAGTCCATGTGACATCAGAGGGTCAGTTAGAATTTTTTGAAGCATCGAAAATACATTTTGGTCTAAAAATAGCAAAAACTACAACTTTATTCAGCATTGTGTTCTCTTCCGTGTCTGTTATAAGACCGTTCAAAACAAAGCAGTTTGTCATATCCGGTTCGGGAACGAATCATTCGATGTAACCGGATCTTTTTGAAACAGTTCACCAAATCGAACTGAATCATTTTAAACGGTTCGCGTCTCCAATACGCATTAATCCACAAATGACTTAAGCTGTTAACTTGTTTAATGTGGCTGACACTTCCTCTGAGTTAAAACAAACCAATATCCCGGAGTAATTCATTTACCGAAACAGTACACTGACTGAACTGCTGTGAAGAGAGAACTGAAGATGAACACCGAGCCGAGCCAGATAATGACTCGTTCACGAGTCAAGAAACGGTTCTGTCAGACGTGTCCGATTCGAGAACCGAGGAGCTGATGATACTGCGCATGTGTGATTCAGCGTGAAGCAAACCGACACACAGAGCGTCTGAACCGAACTGATTCTTTTGGTGATTGGTTCTGAACTGATTCTGTGCTAATATTATGAGCGCTGGTAAACCGAAGGCTTGCAGTCATCGCCAATGACGCCATTATGTCGAGCGAAAAAGAAACGGTGAACCGTTTTCTTCAACCTGTTTATTGAATCGAACTGTCAGAAAGAACTACTGGTGATCCGAAAACTGATGCAACCGTTTCTTTACTCGTGAACGAGTCATTATCTGGCTCGGCTCGGTGTTCATCTTCAGTTCTCTCTTCACAGCAGTTCAGTCAGTGTACTGTTTCGGTAAATGAATTACTCCAGGATATTGGTTTGTTTTAATTTAGAGGGAGTGTCAGCCACATTAAAAAAGTTAACAGCTTAAGTCATTTGTGGATTAATGCACAAACCGTTTAAAATGATCCGGTTACATCGAACGATTCGTTTTAGCGAACCGGATATGACAAACTGCTTTGTTTTGAACTGTCTTACAACAGACACGGAAGAGAAGACAATGCTGAATAAAGTCGTAGTTTTTGCAATTTTTAGACCAAAATGTATTTTCGATGCTTCAAAAAATTCTAACTGACCCTCTGATGTCACATGGACTACTCTGATGATGTTTTTATTAACTTTCTGGACATGGACAGTATACTGTACACACAGCTTCAATGGAGGGACTGAGAGCTCTGACTAAATCTAAAATATCTTAAACTAAGTTCTGAAGATAAATGGAGGTCTTACTGGTTTGGAACGACATGGGGGGTGAGTTATTAATGACATAATTTTCATTTTTGGGTGAACTATCCCTTTAATAAGGATTTAGTTAGAGACAGTTATTTCTATGACAAGCATCACAATAGACTCTAACAGTCTGGTAAGGAACAAAAAAATCCCATTCAGTTACTCCTGGCCTTAAGTGGGCAAGGAGGAAGGCACAGAGAACCTAAATGTAAATTTATTTAAAATTATAATAACCCGAAAACAAACTATGAACTTAATCCAAGACAAGAAACAAATCGATGAGCTATGAGCTTGACAATAAACTATGACCTAACACGTGGATACAGAACAGCATAACTTTCTTCAATACATGACAAATCTCCGGGGAACACATGACAAAAACCACCAATGACAGAATAGAAAAAGATATCAAGACAATGACTGTGAACCAGTGAGAAGACAGAACTGATGACAAGATAGTAAGACAATGAACCAGTGAGAACATGACCCAGGAAACGAATGGGATACAGATCATATGACGTGAAACCATGAATGAAACTATGATGATGAGGAAGTACAAAATAAAAGACATCACTAAGCACATCTTTTTATTTTTTTCTATGGAAGAAATTAATGGAATATTTTTACAAGCGTTTCTGAGGAGTGAGTTCATGTATGCCATCAGCTCAGCTAATTGGCCTTTGCACCATGAGCTACTCGTATTCCCACTCTGGTAAGATCTGTCTCTGAATTTCGTAGATCCCTCTTTGTTTTGTGCGTGTCCATTTCTTTCTGTGTCTAATCTGAACTTTAGAGCTAAAAATATGTTTTAGAAGATCTAATTATGTGCAGATTAAGTGAGAGGAGCACTATAGCTGACACCAGTGGCTTCGCTCACACTGGGTTGTGCTAATTAATATGTGTTGACTTGAATTTGCCCCACAATGGCACCCATTGAAGAGTTGATGGGGAATGCTCACATGGGGTTAGGATTTTTCACAAAGAAAAAAAAATCTTCAAACATACATTCTTATAGTGTGTTAGTCTGTCATGGCTAAAGAGTTTTTAATAATTTACCTCCAAACAAAATCTAATTGTTTTCAGACCTTTTGACTTCCTTAACCATATATTGATTAAATACTTTTCAATGCAAAAGGATTTCATGCTTAAGACTTTTATGCTTACCAAGGCTACATTTATTGGATAAAAAAATACAGTAAAAATAATACAGTAAAATGTAGTTTATTCCTGTTGTAAACAGTTGTGTTGCTTAAATATTTTAGGATTCTTCAGGATGATGAAAAGAAAATTAAAAATAACTTAATTTGGTCACACTTTATTTTAAAGTCCAATTCACATCATTAACAAACCATTGCCTATTACTTTTGCCTCAATGAACTGCTGTTTTGCTGCTTATTAATAGTTAGTTAAGTAGTTGTTAAGTTTAGGTATTGGGTAGGATTAGAATGTAGAATATGGTCGTGCAGAATATGTGCTTTATAAGCACTAATAAACAGACTATATGTTAATAATAGGCATGCTAATAAGCAATTAGTTAAATTAGTCAATTAGTCAAATAGTGAGAAAAGTGCAAGCCAGCATTTATTTGTAAAAAAATGTTTTTTGTAAAATTATCAATTAAAAATAAAAATATAAAATTACAGTTTCTTTTGATTTAATGCATCTGCTGGTTTATTTATTTATTTATTGAATGGAATTGCAAAATAAAGCGGAAAGATCCGCGAGCCGAGACTCGAACTCGGGCTGCCCAGAGGCAATAGCGCTATTGGCGCCGGCAAAACAAATCAACTGTCAAAAAAATCTAAATATACCAATTGTGATTGGTCGTCTTACATGTCATCCAGAAAGCCCTTTCTTAATGATCTCCCAAGCATATCCCAAGCAAAAGAACCATTGCTGCTACTGTAAACAACATAACAGCATTGCTATTAATCAGTGTGCAGTAGCGGCATCTCTGTGTCCTCTAGTTGTGTCTGGATGTGCTTTAGCTGTGTCTCAGGGCTCTGTAACTGTGTCTTGGCCTCCTCATGGCTGGCTAGTTTTTCTTGGCTAGCTGCTGGGTGCCTGCTGTAGTGTGCCTGTGGTCAGGGTGATGGGTGTGGAGACATACGCTCACATTCCTCCCTCTGTCCTGTCCAGAAGCAGCAGCAGCAGCCCGAGACTCCGTGCTGTATGTGGGAGCATATAATGTGTTTACAGAGGGTATTATGTGTTGACATCTTGTTTTGTATATACAGAGGTGTAGAAGCTGCTGTAATAACATATTTTATATATGATATACATTTCAGATTTTTTTTATTTGTTTAAATGTTTTTTAAATACAGTAATATTGTGAAATATCATATTTTAAAATGTCTTTTTTTATTTTAACATATTTTAGAATGTAATTTATTCCTGTGATGCAAGCTGAATTTTCAGCATCATTACTCCAGTCTTTAGTGTCACATGATCCTCCCAACAGTTGCAACATTAGCAGTCTCTTTCTTCTAGGAAAACACTTTTGCACAGAATGCTGTCC
The DNA here is from genome assembly GCF_963082965.1 of Carassius carassius. NCBI lineage: Eukaryota > Metazoa > Chordata > Actinopteri > Cypriniformes > Cyprinidae > Carassius > Carassius carassius. The sequence goes on along the minus strand of NC_081783.1, from coordinate 6,656,248 downwards.
AATAAAATGCTGTTTAGAATGTTTTCTTTAGAATCTTTTAGATGTCCTTCCACCTAATACTACCTGCAATACAGCAAATACCAAATAACTATCATAATGGTTCAAGAGGAAATAAAGAAAGTAAAAAAATCCCTCAAATCTTGTGGCTTTTTGAAGAAAGTAGATTGGGGGGGGGGGCTCTTTTGACTTGGGCCAGAGTAGGCAACCACCTATCAACTAACCAAAGTTCCCTAGCAACCAGTCAAAACACTTTGGCAACTGCTTAACACGTATGTAGCAACTTGCAGCAGCTAGCAAACAACTACTCAGCGACAACATAGTAACATCCTACAAACCAGCCACAACATATTAGCATCATGCACTGCTGAAGAGTCACATTTCCTTCATTAAATGTAATATAACTAGATTTCTAAACTAAGAGCTCATTTGGCACGAAGTGTATACATATAAGCTCAGTCCTTATAGAATTATGGTTCTGTTGAAATACTCACAAAACGAAAACATGCCTCTCATCAGTCTGGCCTACATAGTTAACAATGTATACAGCCTCCGCGGTAGGACATTCATCAAAATATAATAGCTCTTTAGAGAGATTCAAAAAGATTTGAAATGCAGTCCATCAGACAGCGCAGGATCTCTGCCAACTTCCAGACAGACCTCCACCTGGACATACAGTTGCCGTGTTTATTCTGGAGCTGCTGTCCGCCTTACAGGTGTTCTCCAGGACTAGATAAGTAGACGGAATGTCTCCAAACACAGGTGCTTCTTATGAATGTGGCCAATACTGTTTTTCATTGCTGCTACATTTGTGGAGTCGGGGTTATGAAAACACACAAAATGACAAAAATGTAAGAGAGCATTCCTTCAGCATAAATGTCCTTTAGATATCAGGACATCTGATTATGAATCTTTCCAGATATCTTTTTATTTTTATAGCAGTTTAAGTATCATATATAAAGACACTTTATTATAAATTACAAAGTATCATTAGAAAGTGCTACTGACTTGGCTTTTATGGGTGATTATGGTGATTTAGATGCACTGTCTGAAACCAATAAAGCATGCTGCGTGCTGCGCAGGTGTCAAATGGGACATTTTCATTTCCAATTGTTTCATATCAATATCCTTTCCCGACAGACATTAAGATACAAAGCAAACAGTGTCTTATTGCCCAGCCCAGAGTATTGCTCTAGGGTTGCACTTGATGGGCATAAAAGTGATTTTATTGCAAAAATCAGAAATACACACTTTTTAAAGAAAAATAATGCTTTTTGTAAAGACAGGACAAATGTGACCTATTAAAGGGATACTCCACCCCAAAATAAAAAAATTGTCATTAATGACTTACCGCCATGTCGTTCCAAACCCTTAAAAGCTTCGTTCATCTTCGGAACACAAGTAAAGATATTTTGGATGGAAACTGGGAGGCTGGACTTCCAAGTAAATAACACTTTCAAGGTCCAGAAAAAGTCTGAAAAGCATCATCAGAATAGTCCATCTGCCATCAGCGCATCCTTGTGGCGTGGAGGACACAGAAGGGCGTAGGCAGTTTGAGTGATGTGGAGAGACACAGAGGAGACTGTTGACAAAGGAATTGTTGAATAAAGTCATTATTTTTTATTTATTCGCATACAAAAAGTATTCTTGTCGCTTCATAACATTACGGTTGAATCACTGATGGCAGATGGACTATTCTGACGATGCTGTCCATACTTTTCTGGACCTAGACAGTTTAACTAGTCTATGGGACAGTCTCAATCCTCCCGTTTTCCAGAATATCTTAAATTGTGTTCGAATGACAAATAAACTTTTTCGGGTTTGGAACGACATGGTGATTAATGACAAACTTTTCATTTTGGGGTGGAGTAACAGTTTAAGATTTTTATAATTTTACAAAAGATTTCTGTTTCAAATAAATGCTTTTCTTTTGAACTTTCTGTTCATCAAAGAATAATAAGACATGTTTTTTGAGCACCAAACCAGCATATTAGAATTATTTCTGAGGCTCATGTGACGCTGAAGACTAGAATAATGATGCTGAAAATTCAGCTTTGCATCTCAAAAATGAATTACATTTAAAAATATATTACCACAGAAACTGTTAATTTAATTTGTAATAATATTTCACAATTTTATTTTTTTTATCAAATAAATGCAGCCTTAGAAACTTATTTTAAAAAAACAACCCCAAACTTTGACTAGTAGTGTACATGGCAAAGCTAATAGACAAAGAAATACATATCAGAAAAATGTCATTTTAATGTCAAAAGTTGTTCTGAGATATATGACTAAGTTGTTAAAATCTCTAACCCAAACAATTGTTGTAGTAATAGTAGGAAACACACTACTAAGAATTCTACACATACTATATGTAGCAGTTTGTTTGTTGTTTAGAAGTTGTTGGGAAGAACAAAGATTATCCTCTTGAGTTTAGATGAGCAAAGCATATAGTATTAGGCACTTAAACAACACTTTTTAAAACACTGAGAGCTTATAAATCTTCTTTAAACATGTCTTATAACAAACTAGTCTTCTAAAGCAGTCGGGCTGCAATAAATATTTAAAACTTGTTTCTGTGTTCCTGTTTGCTGTGCCTGTGATGTACTGCACTGCGGCCATTGAGCCGGTCCAAGCCCACCATTACCAATCAATGGCTGACTGTTGACCTCTGACCCGTGTCGTAACTGGAGCTCGTAACTCTGTGATAAAGCCAGTCAGAGCTCCGCTTGCATGGCAGAGACCCCTGGAGACTGATACTGCTGAAAACTGATAGGCTTTGCAAGACTTTGTGCTATCTTATGCTCATTCGTTGTCGGCTGGATTGTCTGTTTTCTATATTAAGCATACCAGCCTCCACACATCCATCCCAACTAATTGCCATTGTGTGGATATCAGATCAATAACAAGAGTCAACCGGACCCTCAACCATTCTGTGGATCCCGTCACTCACATCATTATTTGCACGTGTTCGCGGCTCATTATAACAGGATATTATTAGTCACATTGAGGTGCTGGGTTATACATGGTTTGCACTCTGTATCATTTCCATACTCTCCATTCCTCTTATTTTTATGAACATTTTGCGTTTTATTTTCACCTCTCTGTGCTCACATGGCAAACAAAAACCTCGCACACACGATCCTCACTTTACTGCCTGTACCCACTAACACATCTCGTCTGATTTAGTGTGTAGTGTGTAGTGTGTATGAAAGCTGTATTGAATTACACCTCGGCTTTAATTGGTCTAGTGGTACAGTGTGCCGCTGTCACAATGAAAAATCGGCCTTTCAGGGCCCGTGGAATTTCTAACCGCTGGCTTGTCAGTGGACTGAGGGAAAGTAGAAGTTAATCGTTCTCTGGCGCGCGTTCAAGCTCTGTCGTAATTGCACAGATATCTCATGGAGGTTTCAACGCTGAGGCTTTATTTATTTGCCTTCTTCCTCTGTTTTAAAGTCGACTGTGCTGAAATGGGCCCTTGGGCATCCAGAGGACCCCCTTAGAGAAGGCCTCCATCTCTTTTCCTGCTCTAGGCCTGGTTCTCACTGGCTGGCACGCTGAGTTCATGGCTTAGAATTAATTAAGTCACATGCCTTCCTGTTGATCCCACCACTACACAGCCGCTGGCCCAAATGGTGGACTTCCTCCCTGTTGGGTTAAAATTCCCCTCAAACGAAGGAGGCAGTGTGGTGTGGAGGTTATTAAATATGGCATTTGATCTTAGTAGATGAGATTAAACACATCTTTCCTGTAAATTTTATTCAAGATGCAGAGAATAGTAACAAACGGACGGGTCCAAGTGTCTATAATTAAAAATTAAAAAATCAGTTTGTCTAATTTCATAATTTTTAAGCTTGATTTGTTTGAAAGGTCGAACTGTGAAAAAAACTAATGTGAGTTTGAGAATGTCTATTTGGTTTGACATGCACTCCATGATTTGAAAAGTGGGTCCAGAGTGGGTCCAGAAACCAGAGGGCATGTTTAGCACTTTGAGATAATCTGAACATTTGTACATTTCAGTGACCTTGATGTCTTTTCTTGTTCTTTTTATGTCTGTTCTACATTTACAAGTGTTTTCAATTTGGAGATTTTTTTTATTTCCATTTTTAAATCTTTCATGTTTTCTCTGTATATTGCCTGTATGGTTTAGTTATGTCAGACTGAGAACAGGAATGTACGGTATGTGCTACAAGAGGCAGGAGAGCATGTGCGTATATACATGCAATAACTCATCTGTGTGTTGAACGAATACGATTCTCCTCAGTTTAGATGGACTCTTCATAGGGGACACATAGCTGGCGTGCCTCTCCATACTTGACTTTATTACTGATATCTGCTTTCCTTTTTCAAAATTTTCACCTCATAGTTATGTCTCCCTCATGGCTGACATTGACCAGACACCTCATCTGTAGATGCCGAGATAAATAAAAAGATGTTTAAGTTTTAGTGCAGAAAAAAGATTGTTAGATAGTGTTAAGGTGGAATGCTGCAGTATTCCTCACTCACTCCAGTAACAAACAAGATAACACAACTGATGACTGGTTATTAGATAATGAAATTAGTTATTTTTCCAGACTGAATAGGCATAATAAGTTCGTGTTATAATCATAGGTTATAAACCTATATTCTTTCTGGATTCAGGCTACAATGGTTGTGTTGCATGTTTGATTCACTTAAAAGAACTGACACATAAGAGTCACTTGTTCAGTGATTGTTTGGACAGTGTTTGATTCACTAAAAGAACAGACTCAGAGGCATTTCTTTGGAAATCATTCTACACTTGGTTATATAGCATGTATTTGATTTACTCACAAGAACCATACCATTAAAGTAATTTGTTTGGAAATCAAACTACACTAGTTGCACTGTATGTGTTTGCTTTACTAGAAAGAACAGACTCATTAGAATCATTCATTCAGGAACTAGACTACATTGATTGTTCAGAATTAGTTTGATTCACTAAAAATAACCCAGTTATTAAGACTTGTTTATTCAGGATTGTTTGAAATGTGTTTGATTCACTAAAAAGAACAGTTTGGAAATCGTGCTACACTTGGTTAAATAGCATGTGATTGATTCTCTAAAAAGAACCAACTTGTGAGAGTCATTCATTCTGGATTCAGGCTACACTGATTGTGCTGCATGTGTTTGATTCACTAAGAATTACAGATTTAGAGTCATTTGTTCGGGAATCAGGATAAACATGGTTATATAGCATGCGTTTGATTTACTCAAAAGAACCGACTCATTGAAGTAATTTGTTCAAAAATCAGACCACACTAGTTGCAGACCGTGTATATGTTTGCTTTTCTAGAAAGAATCATTAGACTCATTAAAATCATTCATTCAGGAACTGGACTTCACAGATTCTATGGAATGTGTTTGATTCACTAAAAAGAACCGACTCAGAGCCATTCGATCAATATGAAGCCAAATAATAGCTTTATTTAACCAACATTATTATTACAGAACTCTTTGATACAATCCTATGTTCTGCATGTCGGTCCAGATAATATTTTTTCTCTTTTTCTTTTAAGACTTGGCGGATAACTTGGCGATTGACGACTTAACGCTTCACGAGTTGCTCCTGACTCCCAGACTGGCAAAAGACACCCATGGCGGCGAATCCGTTCCTGGATCGGCACGGGTGGCACATGTGCCTACTGCAACCTTCATCTTTGCCATCATCATCTCCATATTGTTGGGCCTTCAGTGATCGCTCCTGTTTGAAGAAGAGAAACTGATGCCCATGTGTACATATAGCTCCATGATTTTGGCCAAGGACAAGTACCTTTTCTCTTCTCAGCTTCGTGTCTTACTATATGAGCCTCTTCTTTTCTATATTTTGTGTGGACTTGAGGATCAATATCATCTGAATGCTCAGACTATGAACTCATTCTTCTACAGCATGAAGAGCATTATTTCTACATACAAGAATCATGTTCTTTCCCTCCGAACTCGTATGCCACAACAACAACCATGTGTTTTACATTGAGCATCGCCTCCCCTCTGCTATACACATGCAGTTTTACACAGAGGCAAAGCCTTCTGGAGGAAAAGGAGCTAAATCGCTTTTGAAAAGACAAAGAGGCTCAGCTTTTGTCAGTGAATGGGCACACTTAAGGAGAAGGAAGCGTGACTGACAGAGTCTGAGAACACGTACGATTGCTGTCTCATACATACACTGCAGTGAGCTTCTCCTCTGCTGCTCATTTCCTGTGTAGTAAATGACCCTTGGAGTGGAGGACATCAAGGCATCGGCGTGTCGTTGTGAAACCCTCTCCTTACAGGGCGACACAGCTGTACTTCATTTACAAAAAAATGCTTTTAAACTGTTTCATTAGAATGCTGACTTTCCCTTTACAGAAGTTGTGGTATTTTATAATCTCTCTTTGATTTTGTAGCCCATTATCTCTTTTTCATTTCCTCTATCCTATTAAAATTTTGTGATTAAAGCATTCTCTTAAATTGACACCCAAAAACGTTCTGTTTTTTCCCTCCCTTCCTTTTCGCAGGTCACTGTAGCATTTGCATTCAATGAAAGATGGCTTGGATTTATGCATCTGTATTTGTGCAAGTTTTCTGTTTGTGGACATCTTATACACAAAGGGCTAAAGCTGTCATTTCAGATCAGAATTGAAAAAAAATAGTGTTTACAAATGGACACTGTTTTCCTTTCATAACCTGTGACATAATTCATTACTGATCTCTGTACAGTGCTTAAAGGCATGTCATCTTCTGTTACATGCGTTTTAAAGGTTCTGAAAGAATCAGCTTCATTGTGTTAGACGCCCCCCGACTGGAATGATACACAGTGTCCTAGAAGTTTTCAGACGATTACCAATTTCAAATCATAAATTTTTTTGTTGTTGTATTATTTCAAAGCACTTAAACTCAGAGTCATTTTGAAGATGAAGAGTGTAAAGTATTTATTTATTTATTGTGTGTTTGTGCCTCCTTTCCCAGCTTCCCAGAAAACCATCCAAATCCATTTGTAGATTGACTTCCATAAAAATTGTAAACACTGGGCTTTTTCAAAACACTGTTTGTTTGAGTGTTCGTGTCAACCTTTGATTCAACCAGTGACTTGAGTTTGGATCTAAACTGTCTGTGTGTTCAAAGAGTTTTGGGAACCTGTTTTTTTTTTTTGACAATTCCATTTTGTACCACTAGTGGTAAAAATTATATACATTTCAGCTAGACAGTTTAAAAAAATGACTCATCCTCAGGCCATCCAAGATGTAAAAGAGTTTTTTCTTCATTAGAACAGATTTTGAGAACTATAGCATTGCTTCACTTGTTCACCAATGGATCCTCTGCAGTGAATGGGTGCCTCCAGAATGAGAGTCCAAACAGCTGATAAAAACATCTCAATAATCCACATGCCTTCAGTCCATCAGTTAACATCTTGTGAAGTGGAAAGCTGTGTGTTTGTAAGAAACAAATCCATCATTAAGGCGTTCCATTCTGGTTGAAACACAAGTCCATAATCAATAGTAATGTTCACTCCAATGATAAAGTCCAACCCCTGTTGTTGTCTAACATTAAAATTCCACCAACATATTTATTTAGAATAGTTTTTGCTTATAAACAGTTTGATTTGTGCATATTGTTCTTCTGATTCTGACAGGGTGACTTTTTCATTTGAAAGAGCAATGTTAAATGTCTTAATGATGGATTTGTTTCTTGCAAACATGCAGCTTTTAATTTTACAAGATGTTAATTGATGTACTGGGGTGGTGTGGATTATTGAGATGTTTTTATCAGCTGTTGGTCTCTCATTCTTATGGCACCCATTCACTGCAGAGGATCCATTGGTGAGCAAGTGATGTAATGCTAAATTTCAACGAGAAAGAAGAAAAACTCATCTACATCTTGGATGCCCTGAGGATGAGTCAATTCTCAGCACACATTTAAATTTTAGGGATGAATTATTACTTCAGTGCATTAAATTTACATAATAATTTTGCATTCCCATCTAAGGACACCTGGATCAACTGAGGGGCAGCACCAAAATGAAAAATGAATTGAATGAAATTAAGGTTTTGCCAAAAAGGGAAATCACAGCTATTTTTCACAGATTTCTATAGACAGCCAAGTTTTATTAAAGACCCATTTTGCCAGCTGTAAATTTTAGATGAGTCAACAAGAGTTGAGTATGTATCACCATGATATATCATTCAACCATGTGTTCTTGTTCTGCTGGAAAAGTGAATTTTCTGTTTGAGTTTGAGTTTGTAGCAGACTAAATAATGTTTTCTTGCTTTACTTCTCTGTACTCTCCAACATCAGTTCTTTTAGTTTAACTAGATGCCCCCCCAGACTTTACAGCATTACTCTAGTCTTTATATTGAGCATGGTATTTTCTTAGTGATTTACACCACACGTCACGCCACATATGTTAGTCCCACTTGACTAAGAAATCTTTTCACACATTGCAGCTCAGTCAATATTATGTTCTTTGCCAGGCTGCAGCTATGCTTTTATGCAATTCTTTAGCAGTAATGGGAGCTTTTGTGGCCCTCTCCCCAACAGGCCAGTGATACGCAGAGCTCTTGATATGGTTGACTGGTGCACCTTCACTGATCACTGGCCTCTCTGTAGCTCACCTCACAGCTCTCTTGTTCATGCAAAGAGCCTTGAGGTACAGTCATTTTGGGGCAATGTCTGGAGGGTTGGATTTAGCCCCAACTTACTGATAACTGCGCCAACAGTGCCAGCTGGGACACCCAGGCACTTGGTTAATATTTTGTGGCCAATTCCTAATTCAAACATTTGTTTTAGTCCAGCTCAAATTTCTCCCTAATGCTCTTTTGTCTTCATTTTCACAGCTGTCCTTCACATTCACAGCCTAGATAATGATCACTTAGCTGTGGTGGTTATTTTAATGAGTCCCAGGTAGAGGCCAATTGTGAGGCAATGGTTGCAGCAATTGTTTTGCATCAGTGTAAACTCGGAGCTTCTGTTTATTTGAGATTTCCTTTTATTTCACAGTTTATAAAATAACTATATTTGAGTTTAATTGCTTACAAATAAGGATACCATAATTTAGTCAAAACTAGATTTGGCTGCAAGGCACTGGATATTTACAGTAATATGCTTTATGTAAAATTGTAAGTAATATAAACCCTAGGCTGCAAGGAGGCATAATACATTCAGTTTAAATGAAAATAAAGCATTGCTACTTTAAAAAATAAACTATGGCTAAATGATTAATATTCAAAAATCGAATATCTTTTTAATTGAAACAAATATCTTGTTGTCATACAGTACATGCATTAAATGAAGGATGTGCTTCTGCCAGTAATGGAATGTGTTGAGTGCTGTAATTAAACTGAATTCTGCAATACTGTTTATACTGGTACTGATTGCACAGTGGGGGTGCATTCAGGGGGCCATTTGGCACATTTGAGTACTTGGGCTTGAGCCGTTCAATAACCAGAGCGACGGGGGAGGGGGGTAAAATAGAGCTCTTCATTCACGCCAGGGTACATTTACTCAGACCTTAAATTAATGGAGAAACTGTCCTGTCTGTACCTGCTCTATTTGGCTAACCCAGTGTACAGAATGTTTGGTGGTCAATACTGCTCAAAACTGAACGTTCAGAGTGTAAATGCTGTTTATTTGTGACGATTTGAAAGTTTCCATGTAAATGATAATCAAATAAAATGTTAAAGTTGCAGGTGTGATGTTCTTCTAACAGTTTGTTGGTGAAATGCTGGAGTCTTAATGGAACTAAAAAGTGTGTTTTTGATGTTACGTACTAGTGTGTGAGGTGTTTATGTTTGTGTGTTTGTATGCAATTCTCATTCCAACCAGTCGAGGGGTGTCTTTTCGAAAAATGCATGTTGACCTAATTACAGAAAGTGAAGGCAAATGAATAGCATATAATCAACTCCACTCATCTCCGTTTTGTCTTGATGAGCTCCTCTCAGCTGACTAAAGCTGTCAGACACACCTGTGGTGCCTCACACCTACAGTTGCAAATTAAACCTTATTTAGTCTGTGTTAATATTCTGTCACAAATCCCCACCCAACCCAAAAAACACACACACAACAGTCTCCCTGATGTGCTTAACATACTTTATATCATTACTAACCTAATCTGACTTCAAGGCTGCTATGCTCTTATTTTCACACTCATGTTTTCACAGATTCAGATCCTGTTGCAGCCCTCTGGTCTTTTCTCTCCTAAAGCGGTGAAGGGAGGCTGGTTATCAGGCCAGAGAGCAGCAAAGGGGCTGAGCAGGGCTGTTGGTTACACTCTGAATGTTAATGGACAAGTAAGAATGGGCAAACAGGCCTATTGAAATGCGCAGGTTGAATGTTTTCTTAGGGTAATAAAGTGGCTATACAGGGATCCCCCATTTTTAGAACCAACTGGTCTTCTTTGTTTAGGGTGGCACAGTTAGTCAGACTAATTGTGTTCAACAGAAATTGTTACTAGTTTATTGCTGTTTATGTGATTATGTGGGTGAAAATCATCTCCATACACTATGGTAATGCATTTAAAAATATATATATTTTTGTCAATTTCATTAATTAAAACAAGCTACAGCAAAACATCTTAAACAATTTACTGCGAGCAATCAATTTAGGTTGTTAAAATTGAAATGTACTGTCATAAATATTTTTTCTTGGCCATCAATAAGAATAAAGATAAAGAAGCCATAAATGAAAAATTAATTTATTTTTCATCTAATAAATAAATGTTTAATTATCCAGTATATCACTAAATTAAAATACGTTTATTTGCTTGTTTATATTTGTATGCCAGAAAAAAAAAAAATATAGGCCTACAACAAATAGACAATGACTGGTAAAAGCCAAAAGTAAAAAAACTAATTTGTTTATGTAGTCCTTTAAAATTTAATCATTTAAAAATGTTAATCATGTTAAATAGACTAAAATAATTCAAATGTATATTCCAGTAATATAATGTAGCAATCATTTAAAAATAAATTAAAAAAATATATATTAATTTAGTGACTTCACACCTATAATAATTTTTTTTTCAGAATATTTAAAGGTTAATTTAAACACAAATACCCCCGATTTAGTTTACAACGTTTGTTCTTTTTTAAAGTATGGTTCAATGCTTAAATCCAGTGTTCATGTTAAACACTGATTTAAATGTATTTTAAACATTTACAAACGATTTGAAAAGATCGATAAGGAACTGAAGAACGGGCAGGAATTTGAAATAGATAGATTAGTATAATCTTAAATGCAGTAGCTTTGTATAGCTGTGGATCTGTCCATTACTAAGTATTCTGGGAAAAAAGAATTCTCACCTTTTGTTTTCTATTGAGTTTAACACCGGTCCACTCTCTCATATCCACAATCAATGGACCCCTGAACCCCTCCACAGGTTCTCATTGGCCACAGACTTTCCCAGCTTCGGTCACACAGTATGAATGGGGTTGGCTGAGGAATGCTGGGACACAATAGTTGGAATGTCAGTTTGCTAAGAGCCTCCCCCCCACCCCAGACCATACACACACACACACACACACAACCACAACAACACATGGAAACATACACATGCTCCGGCACATCCAGACATGTCAAAATGTGCTCTCTGTGCTCATGCAATTCAAGGTTAACAATGAACGGAAAACTATTAGCATTGTGAAAGGAGATTAAGGAAAAAGCACTACATATAATAAAGGCCCCATTTCCACGTGAAAAGCAATTGAGAGAACATCAGGCATCATTGCAGATAGCAATTATATATAGAACAATATGAACCATCTATGACTTTCTCATCTATTATACAAAGATTGTATAAAACATTATTTTTTACGCATTATACTCAGACAGAAGGGTCTATACAGTATATGCAGAACAATATTTGTGGTTTGGCATCTTTACTTTTAGAAAGAGCTCAGGAGTTTCAAAACAACCACACTTATGCACATTTCAAAACCGCTCTAATTATGGCCTGTGTCATTGTTGGAAAGACAGGCTGCTGTCCCTGAGGACTGTCATAATCTAAGTGAGATGTTTTGGTTATGTTGCTCGTCATGGGAGCAGGGCTGAGATTCCACTGTGTGTGTCTCTCTCACTCTCTATCTCTGTGTCTTTTGGCATCTCTCTTCCATTCCTCCTGACTGTCATTGGGACTTTAGCCACATCACAGCCCTTACAGATCTGTGTCACATTTTATGACATGCAGACATATCTGAGGTTAAGTTCTCACCTATGTTTAGAGCCCTTCTTGTGAGCTGTGACTGGTGACTGTAGTACAGAGAGACTGACTATCCATCCATCCATCCATCCATCCATTTATCTATGCTCTTAAAGGGTTAGTTCACCCCAAAATGAATTCATTAATTTCATTAATTACTCAGCTTCATGTCATTCCAAACCCATAAGACCTTCATTCATCTTCAGAAGACAAATTAAGATATTTGTGATGAAATCCGAGAGCTATCTGACCCTTCATAGACAGCAACACAACTGTAATGTTCCCAGGTCCAGAAATGTAGCAAAGACATCGGTAAAACAGTCTATTTGACATGAATAGCTCAACTTCAGTTTTGTGATGCTACAAAAAAAAAAAAACTTTTTGTGCGCAAAGAAAAACAATTTTTCATTGTGCACAAAAAGTATTCTCGTAGCTTCACAAAACTGAAGATGAGCTACTGATGTGACTTGACTGTTTACTGTTTTACTGATGTCCTTTCTATGTTTCTGTGATTTCAGTTGCTTTGCTGTCTCTGAAGGTCAAAAATATCTCAATTTGTGTTCTATAGATGAATGAAGGTTTGAGACATGAGGGTGAGTAGCCTAATTAATAACATATTTTTCTTTTAGGGGTGAACTATCCCTTTAAATATCAATTAAAGTGGCAAAAACTCCCAAGAATGATTTGAACAATATGTCCTGGCAGACTCCAAATGTTGATAGAAGTCAGTGTAACCTCCTGCGCGCGTCATGCTCCACCCCGTGTGTTTCGCGTGGCCAGCTCTCTTTGTCCGGAACTCAGCTGCGTGCACGCGCAGTCCTGACTCTGAGATCTCGCCGCGCGCGCAAAGCGACTCCTCAATTTCCACTCTGCGTCCAGACTGCACAACAGCGCAAGAGGGGGAAACTTTCTTAAAACTTTTTATCGCATTTCCCCCTTCTCTTTCTACAGAGCAAACTGCTTCGCGGAACTCTTCAACCGAAGAAGAAGCTGGTTAAGAAGTGCCTTACCTTTACTGTATTGAACATGTGTGCGCGTGCATAGTTCTGGACGTAGCGCAGATTTGCTTTTGTTATTCGTTAAAAAAAAAACTAGCAACGAAGAGCGCAAAGTCTTGAGCTCTTCACTTTTTTTGTCGCTTTTTGTTTGTTACACACTGCGGGATTGTTTCACTCGTTATTCTTCAGAGGCCCGGTTTTTATTGCTCAAGAAAAGCCAGTTCGCGAGATCCGATCGGTTAGAAGTTAAACAGACACCGCATCCCCATGAGGAAATCAGAAGTGCGAATCGAAGAGATTTCGTGACTTGACTTTTTGTTTTGTTTTACTGAACTTTTTTCCTCGATTGTTCAAGCAGTCAGCGATGAAGATGTTCGTTGTGTTCGCTGTGTGCATGTCGCTGGTGGTTTCGGCTCAAGCTGATCAGAAGCTAAAGAACTGCAACGAAGTCAGAACTGCCTACAGCTCCAAAGGTTTCAACGTCAACGATGTTCCCAACAAAGGAGTTCATGGTGAGTTGCACTAATTTTATTAACAAAAAATAGTTTGTGACACTTCGGAAAATCATTTTTTTTTTAAAACCGGAACACCAAGGCTCTTGTACTAAGTTATGTAAATACACAGTTATAAGTACATATAAGGCAGAACGGAATTCAGCTAGGCTGCAAATGCATTTTCTTCTTTTTTCAAAGGGTGTATAAATTGTATAGTTTATCTCTACCCCATATTGATCTTCTGTTGTTTTTAACATGTGCATTTCTAAACTTTTGTTTACCCATCATATTGTACTTCAGTAGGTAATTAAGGTAACTAACATAATGCAAATATACTGTCTACACGTCCACTTTTTGTTCTGTAGCCTACTTGTATTATTTGTAACTAAGTGATATTATGGAGAATGACAGTCTCATTCGCCTTTCGCTTGCATTAAATTCATAAAAGGAATACAATTACAGTGAATTGTGAGGCTGTCATTCTACCTACATACTTTTTTATGCTACACAGAAAAGTTATAGAGGTTTGGAAAAACATTTTTTTTTAGGATGAACTGTCCCTTTAAGTCGCCTTCTCCGGCTAGCTTGCACGTTACCGCACCTCGGTTACTGCATCTTTTAAACGGGATGCAGCTCGTGATTAATTTCTATAGCTACAAGTGTTCTGTCGTTCCTCCCCTCCGCACCCCCAGCTACTGGCTTTGTTTCAAAGTGTCGTACTTTCTCATTGTAAGCGAGAGTCGGTCATCGGACAGTGATTGTCATTCAGAAGTGCTAATGCTCATGTAAATGCAGTGATTTTATCTGGAGCGGGATGGGTGCGGGGGAGTGGAACAATTAGCAGTTTTTAGATCCTCTTCAAGTCCTGAACAAGGAGAGGAACTAACCTCAGGACACAGTTTTGGCTATAACAACCATTTTTGGTTCTCCAAAAAACTTTCAGTGAACAGTTCTTAAAACATTTTCTTAATATATATATTTTTTCTTAATGTTTCTTAATGTGAATTTTAATAATCTAAAAAAAATTGCCTTTTGTGCAATTGAAAGGTTCCATAGAATGTTAAAGGTTCTACATGGAACCTTCAGATGCTAATGCTTTAGATTGCTTTAAAAGCATAATATAGGAAAATAAGTAATGAGGGAAAAAACATAAATCTTAAATATATAATTTACTGTTAAATGCTGTGCATCCAGATATCATGTGATTTGATCAATCTGAGCTCATCACTGCTCTGTGCTTTGAAATAAGTCCCTTTTAGTCACATACTAACTACACACATGCTATGATCTATAATGCAGTGAATGCATGCAAGCTGGGTGGTATGAAGTAAATATATGTGCTCTTGAAACGTTGTTTAATCAAATTTAAGGACCAGAATGAATTATTGCATAATATATCTGTTCTGTTCCTGTAATTCTTAATTGAACAGGCTGCTTGCATGACTGCTGAACAATTGAGCCTTAATTTTCCTTTTACTTTACTCCAGCCCAACAGGTCCATTGTCTTTCCAGAGGTGTCATTGTAATGCAAACTTTGAGTGTTCCCCAACATCCCTGCATTTTTTGTGTCAGATCTCTAGTTTTGTTGTGATGGCTTTAAAGAATGAATTATAAAGGCTCGTTTAGAGGTTTGGGTGCAATGCACGTGTGCCTCTCACAATGGTGCACAATATGCGTTGGGACCCTGCGCAAGGCTAACCTTAGCTAGCATGCCTTTGTCAATAAGAGACTGAGATAATTGATACTGAGAAAGTGACAAGGTCTGCTGTCGCTGAGGGGTGGAGGTCCTTAGAAAGCAAAAAAGGAAGCACAAAAAGCCCTTCTTTGGCTTAACAATGTCTCCTGTTGCTAGGGAGAAAATGGTCCACAGGAGAACCTAATTGAACTTGTAGTGGCCCTCCCTGGTTCTGGCTTTCAGAGCTGGCCCTCTTCACCTCGCAGTCAAAACATGTCTTCTTTATGCTTCTGTAGTCCTAAAGCACAGTTCCATCCACATGCTTTGAGCCAGTCCTAATCAGGCAAATTGTCAAAATGACATCCCATGCATGACGATTTGTCTGCCTTCTAGCAAAGGTATTATATTATTTATACACCGAAGCATTTTCCGTTTGACTCATGCGAGTCAAGAAAGGCAATTCTTACCAGCAGTTTCATTTAAAGACCTGTTCGCTTGAATGTTGTTTTGCTTTTGTTAATATCATAAATCAGACATTTCGAATGTTATGGCTTTTGCAGGCACGGCATCCAACACGGCAAGATTTTCTACAGCAGCGAGTATCTTATGCAGTGGAAAGTTTAAAGGCTTTTACACATTATACTGAAGTAAACCTAAAATGAGGAATTAATTTGATTGCTATTATCACACATATCCACTACAAATTCCTTGTAATGCTATTTGAGTCTTTAAATGTTAGTCAGAAGTTCTCTGAAGAAACCCTTTTATAAAAGGGGTAATTTACCCAAATTACTAAAGAAATTTCATTTTATTCCCTTTCATGTTGTTCCAAGCCTTTATGATGCACCTTTATGCAATAATATATGTTGAGGGATGTTCTTAGACTTTCATTGTATTGTCAACTTTTTAAAAAAATGTGATCGTTATATAAAGAAGTGCATAAATGTTTGGAATGATCCCTTTACGATTTTGCCTCTTATTTTTCAACAAATGTGGTTAATGAATGATGATGAGTTACTTATGTACTTCACTACAACCCTTGACCCTTGAAGCGAAATGTTTTAAAAGCTAGTTGTGTCTTTAAAGGGATAGTTCACCCAAAAATGAAAATTCTGTCATCATTTACTCACCCTCATGTCGTTCCAAACCTGTATGAGTTGCTTTCTTATGCTGAACATAAAAGAAGATATTTTGAAGATTGCTGGTAATCAAACAATTGGTGGTTGCCATTGACTTTGGAAGTCAATGGCAACCACCAACTGTTTGATTCCTTTAACTATCCCTTTAAAAGCAAGTGGGTTGCCAGGTAGAAGTGTATGAAAGTTGTATGTTTTTAATTAGTTATAGGATCATGTTTTGGACCCCTAACAAATAAGTTAGCTGAGATCTATACTTGTGGCCATTTTAACCAAGCTGTACTCAGGCGGAGTTTGTGGTGTGAAATTGGTGTTAGAATGTTTCTCTGCTGGATAAGCATGGTTTTATAAGGAGAAGCAGAGATCATTCTTCATGGTCAGAGTGCCTCTCTGGATCCTCACAGTTTGAGAGGACTGTGTATTATTGCACCTTTAGAAGCTTCATAGTTCTTTAAGCCGTGAAGTACATGGATCCCTGCTGAGGACTAAAGCGCATGTATCCTCCAATCCTCAGCTAAACTGAAAGTACCGGCTGGCCTTCTTAAAAAAGCCTCACTGCTCATGATGATTTGATTGGCCTAGATGTCATAAAACATGTGTTTAAAGTGTCTCCCGCCCAGTGGCAGGCGGCCCATCTTCAAAAGTTTCAAAGGAGTGGTTAATGCTGACCAGATCGATATCTCGCCTTGTCAACAGCTCCTCATAGCAATCCAGCAGAATGCTTTTCCCTGCTCTGGAGAAATCTGCTTTGCTTTACGTTGGCAGTTTGCTCTTACGTCATGCCTCAGGTATGGACAATGTCAAAGATCAAACATGTTTCCTCCCCTTTCTCCTGAAAGATTCATCCCACTCTTAAGCACTTCAGTACATTATGAGACTCGGAAAGGTGATGACTTAACTTCGCTGGCCTCTTGATATTGTACAGATCAGATCTGAATTGGACATACTTAATCTTTGGCCTGTAGCTTGGATTCATCAATGTAATAGATTTATTTTCGCAGGCCAGTTTTTTTTTTATTATTGCTTGCCTTGTATTTTCACTTTGATAAATAGTTGAAAGATTATGTCGCGTCATAGATAAGCAGGTCAACACTGAATCTGTGAGCACAGAACTTTGCAGGAAATAGTTCTGCCCTTTTCTAGTCTAGTTCCTGTCTATTAACTACTTCAGCTAATTTGGTAATGTTGTCAGCTACTGATAGAATTGCTGAGTTCTTAACCCGTGTGGTTTTTTTTTTACTACTAAATCCATCATGGAGCTTTGGGTATGCAGTCAGTGCATTACAGATAAGATTGTAAATTAGATATAATTCAACTGTAAAATGCAAACAAACGACTATTTCCACTGATAGTCAGATGGGATGAGAGTCACAAGATGTTGAAGTTGTGTCAGATCAGAGCATGCGAGCCCACCGCTCCAGCTAATCAGAGGATAATCGCTGGAGTGCGATAATTAAAGAACAAATCATGTTTGTTGTCACTATTGACAGCTGTTTGTATAATTATTAGGGCAGATGTCACTCATTAAATTAATGTTACTGTAATATTAAAGTAGAAATTCTTCATTATTTTATGAGTTAATAGATTTACAATGATTATGCACATTAATGTCCTTCTACTTGAGATATTTCAATTTGAAATAACTGTTCTATGTTAATGTATTGTAAAATGTAATTTATTCCTGTAATATGCTGATTTGCTGCTCAAGAAACATTTCTTATTATCAATGCTGAAAACATTATTTTTGTGGAAACATATGATAATTGTTTTCCCCGGGACTCTTTGATTCATAGAAAGTTCAAAAGAACAGCATTTATTCGAAATAGAAATCTTTGTATAATAAATAATGTTATAAATGTCTTGACTGTCACTTCTGCTCAATTTAATGCATCCTTGTTCAATACAAGTACTATTATTAATATTTCTTTAAATCTTGCCGACTGAAATGTAGTTTATATTATAGTGTAATTTCAGTAGGCACCTTTTTTTTTAATTTTAAATAGTCAGGTGGTGAAATAATAATTATATAATAGTTCTGCTAAAATTACAACATATTTTCTAAATAGTCTTTGTCCCATGTCACCATGTGAAATGTTAACTTTGCTGTTTGAAATGTCAACTATTAAGGTGTCTGTAGATGGTCAGATGGGTTTGCAGTCCGTGTTTGTCCTGCTGTGGGAGAGACTGAAGCAGAGCTGATCTGTGGCTGTGCTCTCAGTGACCTGAGCCCAGTGGATAACTGCCTGTAATTGACTTTGGCTATCAGGAGGAAGTGGTCTAGTGAATGAAACCCAAGCAGTGTTTGGAAATGAGCAGGCAGGAGGAAAACGTAGTAGTGCCACCTGACCTGGCCAACACACTCTTGTGATAATTTAAACTATTTTAGGTTTTGGCAAATTGGTGGCTGATTCATATGAAGTCATACAATTCCATTGGAACGTTTTTGTATGATATGCTTACACCCCACTCACGGTTAGATTTAGGGGTGGAACGTCTTGCTTATGATGTTTTTTTGTTTAGTTTTTTTCGGAAAATTATACTTAAAGCGAATTCATATGAAATTGCTACTTCAATAAAGAGTAAACATTTTTTCTAAAGATTGGGTGGACCAGAATAATTCTGTACTGTTAATAGTACTGGTTACATCCAAAGATCTTTATGATTAACCATGACCTAATTAAGGAAAAGTTTTGGAGAAAGTCTTTTTCGCTCTTCCTCTGCTTCCTCTCAATCCCCCTCCTAAAAACCTCCCGAGGGCGACGGCCTGGTGGGGGGTAAGTGCAGTGTGTGTGAACAATGGGACGCCCCCTTTTAGCCCAAATCTGCCCCCTCCTTAGCACATTCCACAAGGGACCACCAAGACCTCCTCACTGGGACCCTAAAGCCAGGAATGGCAACAAAGACTCAGCCGGGGGATCTTCAACAGAGGATTGACTGACCGTTGAATGAAAGAGGAGGGAGTTTTGACTGACAGAAGAAGGGCGGCAGTGAGAGGCAACTTAACATGTTACTAAGAGGAGCTGCCACCGCGTTTGATTGAGCGAGAGCGTGTGACCCGCTCACAGGGAATGTGAGGAACGCTTCAAAACTTTGCCCAGGGCGGGATTCAGTGGCTCTGACTCACCCTGAGTCATCTGTACACTCCGAATGGGGCAGATGTGTACAGACACGAAGAAAAAAGCCCCACGCTTCCTCGGCCCCAAGACGTGTGTCTCTTGTGACATTGTTAGTGTTGTTTGTGGTTTTCCCAGAGTAAATCTGGCACAGCACAGAGTGATGTCGGATGGGTGCTGCATAAAATCTGGCCCTGTGTTTGTGGCTTTCCACACTTGAAGGCAGATACAGGCTGCCACTGAAGTTCCTTGTTAACACTTCCCATTTGCATGCTGTTAAATCGACACTCCCTGGGCCCCCAAACTTGGCCGGTGGGTCTGTTCCTGTTCCCTTGCATCCCGCTGGATAGGGACGGCTTTGTAGGAAGTGTTTGTGCCGAAGCAGCTTTTCTACACTTTTTTTTCTTTTCGCTCTCCCCCTCTCCTTGTGCCATTTCATCCATCCTGGATTTCTGCATAGTCTTGTCCAAGTGTTACCCCCCCGTTTCTTTCACTTGTGCCACTCTTTTCACCTCCCTGTCTGCTCTGTGTGTGGGAAGCTTTCCAGATGATTTTAATACCAAAACAGACTGCTTCAGCGAAGACTGCTGTTTGCTTAAACCCTTCCTCCCATGGCTTTGTAATCAGGCATTAGCATGGATGATATGTGCTGGAGTATTCGAGCAGATACTGACTAGAGTCTTGAGCTCTGGATATAGTTCTCCTTTGGGAACTTCCCCTAACCTCATTCCTCAGAAAAACTCCTTGTGTGTGTTATTGGAGAGGTGGTGTCTTTTTTTCGTTCACTGTTTTAGTCACATTGGTTGACGGTGATCCAGCCCTGAGCAGTGCTCAGAGATCTTCTCCCAAGGTGTGTTTCTCACTTCGTAAATTCTGCTTAAAGCTGCATAAACATAACCAAATGAGAAATACTAGAGGTTTAACATAGATGTGGTGTGCTCTGCTTTCTCTTCTTGTGTTTTGTGTCTCACAAACATTTAACATCCTAACCCTAACCCTAACGCTGGGTTAAGGCGCCCGATGCCGACGCTCATCAGACCCCAGAAAAGGTGTTGGTTGATATAGACAGCAGGACGGTGGCCATTGAAGTCGGAATCCGCTAAGGAGTGTGTAACAACTCACCTGCCGAATCAACTAGCCCTGAAAATGGATGGCGCTGGAGCGTCACGCCCATACCCAGCCGTCGACGGCAAGCAAATGTATCAAGGGATATCCCTAGACGAGTAGGAGGGCCGCCGCGGTGGCGCAGAAGCCCAGGGCGTGGGCCCGGGTGGAGCCGCCGCGGGTGCAGATCTTGGTGGTAGTAGCAAATATTCAAACGAGAGCTTTGAAGGCCGAAGTGGAGAAGGGTTTCATGTGAACAGCAGTTGAACATGGGTCAGTCGGTCCTAAAGGATGGGCGAACGCCGTTCGGAAGGGAGGGGCGATGGCCTCCGTCGCCCCCGGCCGATCGACGAGATACAGCGGTTCAAAGTTTCTCCTTCGGTGGCCGCTATCTCCGGCCCCCTGGGGTGCATCGGTTCTGGGCTGGCGGCGTCTGATAGGGGGCCACGGGGTCTATCATTGACCCGAGTTTGAAGTGCCTGGGTCTCGGCCTCGGCGAGATATAGCCGTTCAAAGTTTCTCCTTCGGTGGGTGCTATCTCCTAACCCTAACCGTGTAAAAAAAATACTTGATGCATATAAGTGCATCACAATATGTGTACTGTTGTTGGAAAGTAGAGGGTCAGTAAGTTTTTATTTTAAAGAAAGCAAGGAGGCAATGACTTAAAATATTACAAAAGGTTTCTGTTTTAAACAAATGGCGTTTTTATTCATCAAAGTATCCTGAAATAAATGTATCCTGGGATCCTCAGAAATATTAAACAGCAGAACTGTTTTCCACACTGATGATGATGATAAATGTTTTTTATGTTTTGATTCCTTACAAAAACATTAAAAAAAAAAACTTCCCGACCCTACACTTTTAAAGGGTAGTTAATGTCAACATGAAACTACATGAATGCCCATACAAATGAATATTGGGTTGGTGACACTTTAGAAAAAAGTTCCATTCATTAACATTAATGTATTGTTATGAACCAACAATGAAGAATATTTTACAAGCATTTGTTATTTTATGTTAATATTAATATGTATCATCAACTAAGCATTAACCAATGTTAACAAATTGAACCTCAGTTTTAAAGTGTGATATGATTGTATCATAACAGCCTTAATGTAAAGCAGTAATGATAATTATGACTAAATGATGTCTGTGGTTTTTCTCCCGCCTTTCACAATCATTTGTGGCTGTTTTGAGAGCCGAGAGATGTAGGCCAGGGGCTCATCTGGGTTTTGGGCAGAAGCCCTCCACTCTGGGAATGTTCCAGATTTCCTGTAATCCCTGCTAATTACTCCCACGGCCAACATCAAGACTCCCCCTGATGAGCCTCAGTCCAGGGCTCGTTTCAGCCTGTTCGTTTACCCAATTCTGCACTTCATACACATGTAAAAAAGCATTTGGAGAGAACGGAGAACTGAGGTGGTGTGTGTTCGGGAAGACGGGCGGAGGCGGTTAAAGAGCTCCCTCGCAGACCTCTGTCAATTTAACTGACGAGGTGATGGGAACTCTTAAAACGGTCATCAAAACCAAATGTCTCGGCTCCGGTCCCAACTCTGGCTCTGATGTTTAAATGTGTTTTTTTCCCCCTACTGCACTATGACTGTTCAGTTTGCCACAAGTCACTCAGACAGACTCTGGATGAACGTTTCTAAGGTGGGGCAAAGTCATAAAACAAAATGGAGGACCGTCCTGCAAACCTCAAAATGGCCACATTTGATCTCATTTCACTCTTTGAGAGCAGAAGATCCTCTTATTGGATGATTTATTGACATTCCTGTCCATATATAATATCCTAGATGGTCGAGATGTCAGTCAAAAGCATAGTAAGTTTATCCCGGTGTAGGTTTACTCCCGCTACAATCGCTTATTGCTGCCACTCTTCCCATCAACTTCATGGCTATCCAGTTTCCTAAGCCCAACAGGTCTATCAGAATCATTGTTGCAGTTTTGTAGCTTTGAGGACTTGGAAATATGATCTTTGGCCTGACCTCATCCTGCCTGTTGGCCCCTCTTTTTCTCGTTCTCTTTTACCATCCCCTCTTCTTTCTTGTGCATTACCTCAATGCTTGTCCGTCAGTTTCGACATCTGGTGGATTTCAGCCGCTCTTAGATGTCGGTTATAAACACTGACAGAGAACAGCTTGGGCTTCCACTGCTTTGCTTTACCAAAGAGGATACGATGTAGCACTCCTGCATTAAAACCTTTCATATGCTGAAGGTTAAGTAGGCGTTTTGTTTATAAAAAGCGGATTTTGAGTCAGGAAGAATGTAAGTGTGAAAATGAAGGGGATCTAGAATTGGAGAGCCATGCAGTGAGAGTGTTTGTGGTTTCAGTCATATGCAGCTTATGGTGGGCTTTCATAATCTCCAAACAAGACGTGCTTTGACCTAGATAGAGCCGTCTTTTGAACCTCAGGTTGTTTGTGTGGATCTTTTATGGCTGTTTGAAGTTAAAGAGCTGTCTTTGCTCAGTCCTGTACTGTATGAGACACAGACAGAGAGAAATATACAGAAAGTTGAGTTGTGTGGGAAATGTCCTTCTGGTGACTATTTTTATGCATGTTATGATGTACATATGCACTCAACTCAAGCTTTATGTGGTTTGAATGCTAAAAGAAAGTTGAAAGAAGCAGTGAAATTAAAGAGGTTTGTGTGTTGTGTATTCAGAGCAATCATAATAGATTTTTTTTTGTTAATTAAAAGCCAGTCACCACTCCATTCAAACAAATTATTTTTTAAAATTGTGATTATTAATTGTGATTATTAATTAAGAATATCACAATTTACATTGAATTATGTTTATACCATTGTTTGATGCAACTGCATGCCGTATTTTTATATGAAAATAAACAAGCTGATAACATTACTACTGAAAAAACTTTAGTGCTTTTCTATAGTATTAAGCCTCAAATGTCAAATATACATGGGATTAGTTTCTTTAAATAAAAAAAAGAAAAAGAAAATATGAATGGTATTATAATGTTATTCTAAAAACAATGGAAAAACCCTTAAGATAACATAGAAGGAAAAAAACCTCTTAAGTGTGCAGAATAACATAAGTGGACTCTGAACGATTAATTGCCACTTTTGAACTTTTGTTTGAAATGCATCTTGCAGTGAAAGCTTGCGTATATTGTTTGTTTTTGTTACTTAGCAACTAATCTAAAGCTCTTTCATTTATTCCATATTGTCATGAAGAATTACAAGAAAAGATGTGCTTGGGAGGGGCGGCAAGAATTGTTTTATTACATTTTGATGATGTGCATCATCCTGTGTTTACCTCTTAGCATAACTTTTACTTTGCAGCACAGATTTGGTTTGGGACTATTGTCGGTTAAGGGGGAAAGTGAGTTTCCTGCAATCCCCCAGAGCGTTTGTTACTATTTGACTGATTATTTTAGGTGATGTATTTATTGTCACTGCTCAGCCAGGCCTGCAGTTTCTCACGTTGGATCTTCCCACCCCCTGCTAACCTCTCTGCTGTCATCCATCTGTGTGTGTCCTCATGCAAACATGTGCACAGATGTTCATTTTTGGAGAGGGTTTGAGGATTCCTTCATTGTAGCATTAGAGTGAGCTGTGTCATCAGCTTTTCATGTTTTTTCTCCTTCTCTTTTTCAACCCCCTCTTCCTTCTCGTCTCTTCCTGGCTTGTACCTTTTGCCCCCTTTTTCCTCATGGGTAAATAAACGGTGCATTCCAGGCTGTCAGTGTCTCTGCTTACGCACAGGCTCATTGTAATTAGTCTTTTATTGTATCTCTGGCTGGAGGAATTGGTTGGGGGTGTGTAATTGCTTCCAACTGAACTTTGCTCCATTTTGTGAAGCCGGTGTGTCCACTCCTTCACCATGTCCCGTGCTTGGCTCCATAAGGGGATGATATGTCCTCTGGCATTTCATGCACTGTTATGGAAATTTTTATTTGATCTATATATTTCCAGTGTTCCTGTAGATAAATGATGATGCATTTATATACGGTCACCGTCACTCACAGCCGCTCGCACATGTTTTGCGCACGCAACGCAACCCGATATTAAATCGTTTAACTGACCATTGACAGCCTTAATCATTTGCATCTCTTATCGACAATTAACTGATAATAGATGAATCGTTTACATCCCTAGTTCAAAGTTCACTTACATTATTCTGCACGCTTAAGATATGTCTTTTTCTTTCTACATGTTATCTTAAGGGTTTTCCCATTGTTTTTGTTTCAGTATAACATTATGATACCATTCATATTTTTATAACTTAAAGAAGAAACCAATCCAATGTATATTTGACATTTGAGGCTTAATTCTATAGAAAAGCACTAAAGTTTTTTCAGTTCTGTCTTCAGGTTGTTCATTTTCATATATAATCAAACAATGGTATGAACTTCATCCAGTGTAAATTGTGATAATCGTAATTAATGATTGCAATTACAATTTCAAGGGAATAATCAACAATTATGATTTTTGTCATAATCATGCAGCCCTACAATAAGTTATTTCTAGTTGGTTTTATCAATTTCTTTTAAGGATATAGGTGTATCCTCATTCCAATGATTCATAGTGTTTGTTAAATGATTGTGGGTTATAAAAGACTGAAGGGTTGTGGGATAAGACTGTATTGTAAACTTTTAAGTGACTTTAATCAGTAAATATATATATCTATATATATATATGTAACGATATCAACCTTCATATTCATCCGGAAGAAGGAGGCGGGAACCGGCGGACAATCAAAAACATTTTAATAACAAAATAAACACAAAACAGCGCACCAGCCCCTCACGGACGACTGGTGCGCATAAAATAAAAACCCAAAACACAACTAAAAGCCCAGGCCTGGTCCTCTCTCGTCCTTCACTGTCGTCGCTCCAGTTTTATATCCTTCCATCTCCTCCATGGGCCTCGAGACCGGTGGGACGAACAGGTGTAGTTCATCTCCAATCACTCCCCCGGCCTCGCTCCCATGTCCCTCGGCCCCGCCCCACTCGTCACAATATATATATCTCTGTTATCTCCTTCAGAACATGACAATTTATGGACTATTGGTCTCAGCCGTTTCAGTGCATCCATAGAAATCCGCGCCAAAATATTTTAATGTGCAGTCAAACCCATGCTTAATAGTTTTATGAAATCAATGTATTGATCTTGATCTTTTCATCGCCATGTTGTGCTTGTCTAGTTTCCCCCATGAGATCCGACCCTGATTGGTCATTAACTGACTTCTATGAAGTTTGAATGAGAAACTTCACACTCCGGCATTTATGAAAGGACTATATCAGTAATGAACAACAGAGATCCGTTGATTCCTCTGTTAAACTCCAAACATGAAGTGTCCTGACTTTTAATGTGTCTGTGAAAGAGCCAGTCCAAGTTAAATGATTCACAATGAGGTGACCTGGGAAGTGGTGTAGGCAGGGAGCTTTTGTGAGTGGAGACAAAGCCCGAGACGGCACGCTGGGGCGGGAGAGGGAGACAGACCGGAGTGAGAGGCCAGAGTGATGTTGTGGAATCTCCCCAGGGACTTCTGGGTAAATGTTCATGGATGGCAGCCTTTTGGAATGCTTACCAGTGGGGAGTTTTAATTGGCCAGAGGCCCTGCTCTGGTTTAGCAATCAGAGATTGACTGGTACAAAAGGATGAGAGCTTGTGGGTGATCACTCAAGTGTGTACATCAATCTAACATATGTGTGTCTCACTGCACCGATTCAGGGTTTTTGAGGATTTACGAGGTATTAAGGCTCCCTGCCCGGCATCATACTTTACATCTGGTTGGTGTTTTGTGTAGTCTTGATGTTGCTTTGTGCCTAAGTGCACCACAGAAGATCAAGAGATGGTTTAACTGCTGCGCTCTTACCCTGGTTAATGATCACACAAACGTCCCGTGATTAAGAGTCAAGCATTATGACTTGGTAGGATACGATCAGGACCTTGACTTTTGGTGAAAACAGCCGTATTGATTTGTTTTTTGCACTCTTATTTCCTCTTCATTAACCCAGATGCCATCTAAAAAGAAAATGTTGGTGGTTTGGTATTTTGACAGCTGTATGTGTGAGATTTGAATCCCTTATTAATTTAAGGAAGCATCATTTCGCACGCGCTTTTCTTGGCCTTGTGGCAGACTGCCATGTGTCTTCATTTCTAATTCTCCTCAGCTGAAATTCCTAATCTCTTAACCGTTTCAAAGCGAATTTTGAGTGCTTGTTTTATATGATTTGAATGAAGAGCTCAGCAAGAAGTGGATTTAAACATTTCTGTGGGTCTAAATCTTTTTTGGATGTGATTTATGCGAGTTTAGAGTACAACCAGATGTAGGTAGCGCTGACTGTAACTCTTTCAAACTTGAGATGTTTCTACTGAAACAAGGGTAGTTGACATGAAATACTTTTTTTGGTATGTTAGCACATCCTTCAGTGCAACATAACGTAGTTAATCTCAAACAATTTTTTATGAATAATTCTAATGCTGTTTTTATGAGCTTATATTAAATAAGAGACTTACGAATATTCATATTTTTTAAGTTGCGATGTAACAGAAATGAAAGACATTTTGTTCAGTTGTTGATTTAATATTCACGGCTAAATGCTAGTTTAAAGTCCATTGCAATAAAGGGGCAGGGTTAAAATACACACTGGAAAATCAGGACATGATGTTAATTAACAAAAATAAAAATATATAAATGCAGTCATTCACAATGAGATCAATAACATGCTTTTAGAAAACAGATCATGACCGCTTTAAAAGTTTGTCTCAATACAAGGCAATTTAAAATGAAAGTAGAGTTGTTAAAAAGAAATGACATTAATGTGATAGTTCACCCAAAAATTTAAATTCTGTCATTAATTACTCAACCTCATGGGTTTGGAATGACATTAAGGTGAGTATTTAACAACAAAACTTTCATTTTTGGGTGAACTATATCTTTAAAACATGCATTTTCCATTATGCATTAATGTAAAATTTAACCTAAAAAAAAATCAAGGACGTATTTTGCATCAATTGTCCATCTACCACGGTTAAAAATTTGTCACATTATTGACTGCACAATTACCTCTGTTAAACCACTAATTAACCATTATCAATTTGAAGGTGACGGAAAGTCTCCCTAGTCTAAACTTGTTTTCCTGTCATGAATTTGAATAGAATATTTTGGCCAAACAGTAATCTGGCAGTGGTTTTGTTTTGTCTATTCACTCTGTGTTGCTTCCTTTATTTCAACCTTACCGGAAACAAAGGCCATAGTTTGCAGAACGAGCCCATGTGTCCCCACTTGGCTGGACTGTACCGTATTGTAACAGGGTTTCCTGCCCTGCACGAGTGTCAGTTGGGCCACTTGGCGTGGGATATCCTGCTCGTTAACTCAGTTCCTCATTAATATGACACTTGCCCCATGGGGCTGCAGAGAGAGTGTCGCTCAGAGGATATCGCTCGTAACTGCAGATTAAATAGCAAAAGGGATTAGCAGCGCTCATTCCAAACATACGTGATACGTCTCATACGTGACCTCGTGGATGGATCAAGTAAAGATCCTGCTTTTGAAAATGCCCAGCTTTGGTTCAGCAGTGTAACCTGTGAATGTGGCCTCAGAGGATCAGGGAATAGTTGGTGCTCTCCGCGGAGCATGAGGAGGATATATCAGGAATGGAAAGGGGGGGCTGGATTAGAAAAATATCACTCTAATTAAAGGTCAACAGACCTGTGAAGTGAGTTTTTTTGCTAATGTTTTCATAGTGTTAGACCTGAGGAATGTGTCCTTGAGCACAGTCTCTAAGCCTTTTGAATCGCCCCCTTCACATTACCTCTGCAGTCAGGCCTGTTAGCGCCGCTAACGGCATCAACAGAACACGCATGAGTGCATTGGCCTGTTCAGGGAAAATTGGATTTTCTTTGCTCTTTTGAATCGTAAGAAATGTAGTCAGATTCTAAGGTTCATCAAGCTCAGTTGTGGAAAATAAGTGGAAAAAGTGGGTCATTCTGAATGCATCATGGTTATGATGTCAGAACTGTTAGTTTATTAACATATGGCAGCTCACATTTATGCACTTGTTTATACTAGGGTTCCCAAATGGGGGTTCGTGAAGGAACTGCAGGGGGTTTGTGAATTGATGAAAAGAAAAACAAATAAATATATTATAAATGGGCCTGCTAATAATAATAATTATTATTATTATTATTATTATTGGCATCAGAGAACTGTGAACATGCAAGTTATTTGAATATTGAATAATGTTAAAATTTATCCATATTAGCTAATCATAACAAATGTCCCTTCCATATTGGAATTGACCATTTACAGGTTTCCCAAATGGTTCTGTCTCAAATGCATGGCGGTGGCTGACCCTGGACTTAAAACTGCAACAAACATAGCAATGTTTTAATCATGCCTTAGTGTTTGGGGGAATATTTTCCAGGGAATTGGAATAAATTGCTTGCTTTCAGTTGAAGTATTAAGCTATATATGAGTATTTTATTTTAACATACAACAACAATCATATGCTTCAGCTTTACTTTGCAGGTACAATAGCAAAACTGCCTGTGTTATAGTGAAAGCAAAAATAGTCCTTAAAAACTGAACATCATTGTTAATAGTGCCCTGAAAAAACTAAACTTGACTAATGTTACTAAAATTCAAATGTGTAGAATATGTTGTTTAAGAAAGGAAAAAGGTAGTAATTTAGACTGACATTGAGCGAATAAAAGCTTGTCTCATTAAATCTAGTGAAGGTTACAGGACAATATGGCCTAGATGCAAGCGTTAAGTGCCTCCTTACCGAGGCCTGTTTTTCTCAGTGCTTCACTCCAAGTGCCATAAAACGACCCCCTTGACATCATCCACCATTTTGTTTAGTGATCGTACGCACCGGCCAGCTCTGCTGTCATTTCCATTTAGCCGTCCTACATTTATTGCGAGTCTCTGAAAGGCATCATTGTGCTGGCAATAGTGTTGTAAACTTGTCATGGCAGTGTATGAGAGATGCTGGATTGGATTTGGAGAGAAAGAGAAAGTAATTCCCCTCTTTATTACCGCCATATGAGCAGTTGCTCTGTAATAATGGGTTCCTGTTACAGTTTTCCCGTTTGAAAACGCTCCCATTGCGGTGGGAACCGCACAATGAAAACCTGAGGAGTTGTATCTTTACCTTCTGTACAACTCTATTAATAGAGAGCGCCAGCTGTTTCCTCATGTACAAGATGCCAGCTGTGGCCTCTCATACTCGTTGAGTGAAACAAAGTATTTGATTTTAACAAAGAATCTGTGCTAATGGTGACCAAGTCTAGGTGACAAAGCGTAAACAAAAGGTCTAAATCAGTCTTTTTGTATTTGTTCTGTTTTTATATATATATATATAAATTCAAAATGTTTATTGGAAGCTTAGGTTTTAGTCACAATTTATATTTTGTTAGTTTCTTTATTTAACAATATTTATCCCCAGGCATCAATTTGAACTTGTTTTAAAAAAAGTTAATCTCAGGTACTTTAAAATTTAAATCAGAAGATATTATCAAACCATTATTGACACAAGGAAAGATTGTCTATTCCTAAATACCATTTCATTGCATCAGAATTTGTGCAATAAAGTGCACTTTTGGAAACTTAATGATAAAATAAAAGTGCACAAGGCATCATGATACTCATAATGTTGTTTTAATTTTACATTGCTAGCAAATATATTGTGAAAACTCAATATCACCCAGAGCTGGCGATTACCAAGAGTGCCTCTACAAATATAAAACTCAGATTTCTGGCTCTTTTTGTTTTTGTAAAGCACTTTAGAAAAGCTTCATAAATGCTTTAGAGCTGTTGCACAATTTCTCCTTGTTGATATCAAGGTGCTTGTCCATTCAGGCCATTAGACTGATTCAGGGAAAGAGACATTTTGAAAGATCTCCTTCCTTCACCCTGTATTCACGATTCTGTAAATGAAGGTTGGACTGTCCAAAGATAGCCTCAGGCCACACAAAGGAGTGCTGAGATCTGTCTTCATGCAGATGGTGTGAAAGCAGGAGAGTGCATCAGCAGGGACATGTCTGAACACGCAAGGTACATTTTGGAGGAGACAACATATAATAGAAAGGCTGTGATTTAGAAATCAAATATCTAGCTCTTATCTGTCTGCAATGTCTATGCTCATTTTCACTCTGCCTTTTATTCCATTAAACCACTCTCATTTTAAAGCTTATAGCAATGCATGAGCGTCATCTGCCAAAAGGAGGGAGTGTACTCATTAAAGAGTAACTAAACCCTAAACCAACTTTTTTTAGTTAATGATCTGTAAGAATGGGGCTTTATTAGTGCTGTTCATTGATTCGAGTAACTTTTTTGACATTTGAGTATAAAGTGTTTTAATTCTACAATATATGGTGTAAAAACGTGTGAGTGCTGCCCTCTTCAGGTTGAACGGTGGCTACTGCAGTTGGTTTTTCCTATTGGATGTTGCGGTGGCAAGTGACGTAAGCGGTGGCAGGTGACGTAAGCAGTTTCCAGCTCACCACGCCCCTTAGTACGAGCTACCACGCCCTTGGCAGTATAAAACCATCAAAATCACTGTAGTGAGTCAGGACTCAGGAGCTGGAATTGCGAGTGTTGGTAACGACCAGGATAGACTATTATAGCATCTATTTAGCATAGCAATTATATAGTTATTTAGATCTTCAAGTTGCGTAGATTTATCTGTATTTAGAACAGTGGTCAGGATGGTACGGAGGTGTGTTGCTAGTTGCGACAGCATTGCTGGACTGCATAGTTTTCCAGCAGACTTTAAAATTAGGAGCCAGTGGTTGCATGCACTTGGCCTGGAAGACCGCGAGTTCCCGCCTAGAGCTCGAGTGTGCAAACTGCATTTTACACGGGATTGCTTCTCCAACGCAATGGAGGTGGAAATGGGATTCTCCACACAGCTCGCGCTGAAAAGCGACGGGGTGCGGGAGTTAAGAGCGCAGTTTGAGCCAGCGGCTGAAATTAATATGAACGGACACCTCGACACCCTCCACTTCAGGTGAAACTGGGGGAGAAAAGTCCTCTACTTCAAATGATCGCTCTGTTGCAAAGCTACTTGCGTCACTACAGTCACTCTCCATTTTAGCGTCTCTGACAGCAGCTGTCAATCAATCCGTCACTGCGGGTCTCAGGATCACGCCGCACTCGCTCAGCCCCGCCCTCGGTTTATCCCCTCTATCTCCGCTGTGATCTGCCCACTTTTCAGCATTTTTCAAATATTGTCAGTGGGTGGAGTCAGGCTCTGAGCAGGGGTTTAGTTACACTTTAAACGCTCATTCCACAAAGGTTTCAAGCAATACTAATTTGGAGCATTTCCCCTCAAGGGTTCATGTTTTATCACCATCTGCAAGTTGTTGTTATCTCTTATGAAATCTAGCCAAAAAACACATCTGATTTAGTTGGATCGGGCCGTCTCGAAATCTAGGCCACAACTGAGAAAAAAGCTTCTTGTCAAATAGTAGTTCCCCTCCTTCTGTGGTTACTGAAGCTTGCGCTTGTGTAAAGATGGCTCTGGTGTTGGGATGTGTGCCATGTTGTTTTGTGCTCTCACAGGAGTGTGTGAATCATGTTGTCACTTCCATTTTGAATGTCTCCCATCACTGTGAGGAATTGTCTTTTTTGCACCTTAAAACTAGAGTTTAAACAAACTAAATGGATTTTCTTCCGTTTTCTACAGTTTACATTGAAGTTTTTGAGATTAAAGTCTTAAAATCTTCCACTGAATAAGATTTACTATCTTAATTCAAGTTATGATGGACAGTGATGACACCTTGTCTTATGATTAGTTGTTTTTCTTTGTATATTGAATTATTTAACAATTTATCTTGAGATTTGAGCTTAGTGAGGGTAGGCCAGTGTTGTTATTGTTTTTGGGAATTGAAACTTAAAAATGTGAAATGTTGCCTTGCCAACTAAATGAAAAAAAAGATTAAGAACTACAATTAATAATAACTAAAAAAAAATAAATAAAAGTAATATATTAATAATAGTAAAATAACACGGAGGTAGGCATGTTTTCTTTGTTAAAAACAAAATTGTGAAGAGCAGACAGTTTAAATGTCTTTGGATCCTATGTCACATATCATTTTCATAACACATTTTCCTTAAATTTATTTTTTTTCCACCAGGATTTTCCATTGTTGCATCAACTACTTATTCCAGCCCTTTGAAGTGTACTACTATCCCTCAGCCTTGTTTTCATTCATGGAAATTAAATGTCATCTACCTAAGGTTGTTTGTCCAATAAATTCAGTATGCAAATAAATGCATAAAAGAAGACCAATCACAGCTTATTATGTTAATATTAAAAGACAGTTACATTTTGAGTGACAAACATCAACAATGTCATTCCAAAGTATTGTGTATTTGTAAATGTGTTTCAATCTATTCTTTTGAGGGAAAGGGTAGCTGCGAAATGACTATAAAAATAGGATTTCATTTTTCACATTAGAAGCCGAATGATGATTCTCCACGGCTCATATCCACCTGAGATGATAGTACGCAGAAGCGACGGTGTTAATGACACTCATGCAGACATGTGGAGGGTGTCACGTGTCTTATTAGGCAGACAACAGGGAAGCCCATTAATCTGTTTCTTTTGGCAACAGCATGTTGATGTGGTGGCCAGAGCGATTTATAATGACGGCTGGCCTGAAATAATCCTCCAGAGAATTTATGACTTTTGATTCAGATGGTCCGGCCTGTGAATGAGAGTGTGTGTGTAATACGTGTGGGTGGTGGGTCCCTAGCAGGGTCACAGTGCAGGGCCTGTCTCAGAGGAGTGGCTGTTAACCTTTGACCTCTGTGGTTAAGCCTGCTGGCTAGTGGCGTGGGGTTATGGGGGGTGAAGTCTGTCTGGGGCCAGGGGCACATCGTGGCCAGGGAAGAAGGAGAGAGGGGAATGGGGGGGGCGTCAGGACTAATCTGGGTTTTGTCCACAGGGCAATTTCCATCCCCTCAGAATGTTCTTGGGACTCCAGAACAGCAACAGGAAGTGACTTATTGGAGACCGCAATAACAAATCTCTTTTTCAGATTTATAGTCAGGTGGTTTACTCCTAAGGATCATATGGAAATGGATCTTATTGCTGTCAAAACGTTTGGCTTTGCGTTAAAGCAACATGAAATCACAGAAGCCTCCCTTTTAGCATGTGTCTGCCAAGATTAGCTTGTTCATGCAGGCATATTGACTTTTAAAAGATGGACATATTGATTATAAAACTATTGAGTAAAACGTGAAATACGGTAACTGTTTGTATTAGCACGTTGATGTGTCAACTTTTGGCTCTGCCAATGAGGTTAAGTACAGCTAGTGGCCCAGAAATCATACACTTATACATTTGAAGACTGTATTTTTATGCATAGCTGAAAAAATCGTTACTAAAATCACGTTTTCCCCTGCATAGATTGTTTTGATTAGTTAATGGTCTGTATTGAAATGGTCAAAGGTTCCGAATTGTTTTCCCCGTTCAGTAATTTGTGAGACCTGTGAATTTGGTTCCATTTTCTGTGTTTTTACTAGAATATTTGCTTTGCTTTTTCAGGTTAGGTTCTCTCTCTCTCTCTCCAAATGCCCTTATACAAAGAGCTGTGTGTTGGGCTGAGATATGATGTACAGGTCTTGTATGTACCTGATGCCAAGTGTTGGAATGTGAGTGAGTGATTTGGACGGGGTCCCAGTGGAGTTGAGGGGTACAGCTGGTCCGGTTCCACGGAAGGGTGAAGGGGCTGCTCTTTCTCAAATTTATAGACCAGTTCCTTCAGACTCCTAATATATGAAGCCATAACTTCGGTTTATATTTTTTGCAAATCTGTTTCAATGCAGGATTAATGCATTTGACACCCCAGTCAATACCAATGATATTTATTTAAAAAAGAGCAGACCATATCTATGCACATTAACACACACTGCCTCTCCTTCCTGCTCCGTCTGTGTAAAACAAGCCCTGGCAGTGGTCAGTGACAATTCCTCTTGGATATTTTGTGAGATGGTGATTATTTGTAAGCTCTCAACAGCTCCTCGCTTTTCACTCACGCCGATGTGTTCAGCAGATGCTCCGATACGAGTTATCAGATATCGTAGTGCACATGATAAAATACACTGCGCCTGTGACAGACACTGAGCAGTGTTCATGAGTAAACCTAAGTTTGTCAACCATTATAACTATAAACAACCATTATAAATAGCCATTTTAGAAATGTAGTTGTTCTCTTTATTTTTTTAAAAACTTTTACTTGGTCATTGTGTAAAGAAAAAAGATCACTATACTGTTTAGATCGGTGCTTTCATCAATTAGATCAATCTATTGAATGGTCCTAATCTGTTTTTCAAAAAGTCACTTTGCGAGCATTGGATGAGCATTATGTCACCTAATTAATATTCATGAGACATGCTGATGAAGGTTACAATCTTTTCAGATTGTTTTTGTGCCCCGATTATCCCTCACAGGAACACGGTGGCCTTCAAAACCATCTAAATTTCAGTTAATAAATATGAAATGCATGGAGCTAAATGTATATTCACATTGAGAAATGGCCTGAGAGCGGGGATCTCTCATCAGTGTGCAGTGCTCTATCCTGAGTGGCCAGTCTCGGTGAACAGCAGCATGGGTAGCCAAACCGCCGGTCGGAGTCCAGTCCACTGAATGGACCCTTGTGTTCTCTTGAATTCCAACAACCGCGTTAAAAAAAAGAAAGAAAAACAAAACATTATTGCAGCTGCGACTTCGCAGTCCACCCTACTCACACTCCCCATGTTAATGTGACGCCTTGTTTAATCCAGCCGCTCACTGTCCATCTGTGCCATTCACTCGACGACCGCAGCACAGACTTGTTTTCTGATGGGGCGAATCACGAAGAAAGCCCAGGTTCCTTTAGAACTACTGAAACATGCATTAACAGGGTCTTGAATATTCAGTGTTTGCTTTTTGTCTTGGATGCCTGTGGCTTGTCAGCTCACATTATTCTGTAAGCACATCGTTTTCAGTTCTGTTCTTTGTTTGATTTGTGCTGGAAAGGTTTGACGTTAGGTTTTCAGCTCTCGGGTCGACAAACGTCTAGACATAGTTCATTCGTTGAAGAATGAGTAAATAAAATGACTTGCTCTTTGACATTTAAAATACTAGAACTTTATTGGCATTGTAAAACAGCCTTGTGCTGTCAGAGCGTTATATTGCATTATAAAGTGGGGGTCCAGAAGTCCATTACTGAAAATGCCTTTTTATTTACAAATTACATAGTACAGCAGTGAAAAGCTGGTTCACATCAATAAAATAAAAAATATACAATAAATAATATACAATATTTTGTTGGATACATTTTTTTACAGTGTACAATTCTCTGTCTTTTTCAGTAAATCATCTGAAGGTGTGTCCTCAAGGTTTCTCCTGCTGTACTCTGGAGATGGAGGAGAAACTGAGTCAGCAGAGCCGCATGGACCTGAAAGCCCCCGTTCATCAGCTCAGCTCCAACCTGCAGAACACCTTCACCCAGAGACACCGTCACTTTGACCGTCAGTACAACTCTTGCACATGTTCCTGCATGCAAATCTACCAAATCTGAATGCTTTGCTTGTCATTTGCATCAAAATGTGTGGCGATATTGTCGGTTAATCAGTTGCTGATCTACTCGTGCTGCCCTTCCATACAGTGTTACAGTTAGTTTGACGGACACCCCCGGCTGCCAGACACACAGTCTATACATCCATTTCTCCACCTGTCCCTCAACATCCCACAGTCATCTGCCACACACACACTCACGCACACACTCACTCTCAGGCTTGCAGACACAGACCACACACACACACACACATGCAGAGGCCTGGCTTTCTCTCTGCAGTGCATGTGGCAGGGAATATCAGGCTGGGAGAGCGGGATCAGGTTTCCTCAGTGCAGGGCAGAGGGGTGCATGGGAACATGCATCGACACTGCTGACTCATTCAGGAGGGGAAAACCCCACAGACGCTCCGCCGGCTAACACACACACACACACACACACACACATACTTGTCTGGTTTATAATGCATGTTTTATGTGTTTGCTTCTCTTCATGCCATAAAGAGTGTGTCAAATGGGGAAAAGTGAAACAAACTAAAGGCCTGGTCACACGCATCCAGCTCGAGTTCATCAAGGGTACATTTAAAAGAAAACCATCTCTCTGGGTAGATACGATCGAACCAGGGCTGTAAAGGACTGTAGCCTCTGAAATGAAATGGTGAGATGGTGTTTGGATTGATTGGTCAATGACTGGACAGACAAGGAAGGAATAAATGAAGTGCTGATGGCACATCTCCCTCCACTCACACATGATTCGTCACCCATCCGCTCTGAGCCACAGCTATTTCTAAATGAGATCCATGTTAACTTGCATGTGGCCGGCCAGCTTTACCAAAGCTCTGTGTCTCTGGCAGAGCGGCCGGGCGGTTTTAAATGGACTCAACACAGTCGGTTTTCTGGCAAGTTTTGTGAGAGCTGGGGTGTGTTATGATGTTCTGGGTTGTTTGAAGCAAACTCCTAAATTATGTGTAACAACATCTGATGATAATATAAGTGTTTGTGTGACTAGTGTTGTCATAATACTAAATATTCAATAGTCAAAAGCAATACCAGTGAGATTTTCACAATTCTCTATTAATCAAGAATGAATTCAAAATGAATTATAAATAATATTCATATTAAACAACATTTTTAGCAAGAAAAAGATTTGCTTGGTTTAGGCAAATTAGAATTTAAATAAGGTTTTTAAATTTTTCGTTAATGTCTTGTCTTGTTTAATGATAATAATTATATTATTAATAAAAAATATTTGTTTCTGTTGTAAATAATAATTAAGCAACTTTATTAACAAAAAAAGAAAATTAAAATATAAAAATAAATAAAAATGCAATGTTTTTCTCTCTTAAAGGTATTTAATATTAATGAGATTTTTTAAAATAATAAGAATAATTGTTGTTCTATCAGTTATTATTATTATTAAAATTGTTAACAAGGAAAAATTAACATACATGTGAGTGCCTTCAATAGTATATTCATTTCACTGTGTGATGTAAGGTATTTTTCTTTTTCTTGTCAATGTTTGATGATAATAGACAGCACTATAAGGCATATTAGATTGGTTTATTAGGCATTTATTACGTTTGTTTGAATAGAATCGTGGTACTGAAAAAAAAACATGTTTTTAGATCCCTGTTGCGGAGGAAGGGAACATTAATGGAAGTGAGAGGTGACCTGGTCGGCTCTAAAGATTGCCTGTTTGTGTGAATGTAAAAAGAAAGTGCGTCTTCAGGGAGTGAATGGTAACAGGGATCGTGTGTATTGCAGCCAGATGTGAGCAGGAATGTGACGTGTCAGAATTCCGCCCGCCTCCTCCTCTGCTCTTTTTCTCTGCTGCCTTTTGTCCCCGTTCTCCCCCTTTTCTCTCTGCCATAAGTCTATGCCTTTCATTTCTCCTCCATCTCCAGGTTCTCAGGTCTTTTGAACTCTTACCGTGGGAATACGCTCTGAATCGCCAGTCTGCGTCAAATGTGCACTAGACCCTGGCATGTGACTTAATGAGCTAAACGGACTTAAAATACCAATAGCTTTTATGCTTGCAAACAAAGACACCATCAATGCATTCTTTCATTGAAACGTAATTATTTTCTTCACTTTGGTAATGTCTTAAGGTGTAAATGAGATCCTTGAGTGTCTTTGAGAGTGTTTTTGCTGTAGAAGAAACACATTTTTCTCGTTTACGCACATACAGACATTTCCTCTGTGCTGGTCAGGCCTACAGGACGCAGAGGTGAATGTATTTATAGTAGGTAATGAAGACTAAGTGGTTACACACAACTTGTTCAGCAGGAAATGCGGTAGAACATGCTTGAGCTTGGTGTGTTTGTTCCTCCCTGTGCGTCCGGTCTGGGTCTAGGTGACCCCGTCTGGAAGAGTTGTGATTGCGCTGTAAGAATTAGGATTAACCCCCGATCAAATTCTTATCCTCTACGCCTCTGCAGGGGGGTTTGAAATCCCACAAGGAAAGAAAGAAGCTGAGCTAATTGGCACAAATGGGGAACAATTAGCGCCTTGGATAAAGAAGAGTTATCAAAGGGGGGTGAGTAGGGGAATAAGCTAGTGTGGAGGGCGGGACAGTGAATAAGGAATTTTCCCTCCTCTGGATGTTTGAAGAACATGTTTGAGTGCTCAGAGATTTGGGACCTGTGTTGAGGCATTTGTTGAGCCATTTCATTCCTCCTCTTATATTTTCTTATACGGTTCTGTAGTTCACCCTACCGGTTAACCTTTAACACACATTTCTAAATCGATGCAGGAAGGTTGTTTTAATGGAAAAATCAGAAGGGAGGTCCTCAGTCCGCTTGTTGGCAGACTCCAGTGTATCATAAAGTGTTTTTTAATGACGAAGTAGGATGCCTGAGTAACGCCCCTCCAACTGTAACACTAACAACACTGGGTCCCAAAATCTCAGCAGTTATGTTGTTATGTTGGCAAGTATGTGGAGAGTGTAGGGTGTGGGGGATGGTGGATGCTGAGCGACTGACTTTGCTTTATGCACAACTTGATGTCCATGACAAAGAAAAGGAAAATTTAAAAGAAAAACCTTTTAAACTCATTTAAAACAAATGTTTTTTTTTTTTTTTTAATGGTCAAAAAATGCACAAATATAATGTTGTAACATGACAAAAAGGGATAACATTTTCAACACACATACTATTTCTAAGTAATTTATTAAAAATTTTACCTTTTTTTAACTAACCATTTAAGGGTTAGTTCACCCAAATTTTTAAATTAGCCAATAAATCGCTCCCCCTCAAGTCATCCTAGGTGTATATGACTTTCTTCTTTCAGATGAATCCAGTTGGAGTTATTTAAAAAAAATCTTTGATCTAACAAGCTGTTTAATGGCACTCAGCAGGTGACGTATGAGGTCAGCGTTGCGCATGCATCGGTGAGACTCGTGAAAACCAACATTTGTTAACAGGAGCAAAGGAAGCAAAGTTTCCTCACTTTAGCAAAGAAAAACCTGTCTCTTCTTGGCTTATATCGAAATGCTCAGACATTCTACTTTACAAATCCTTGTTTTGTACTTCTAATTCGTGACTGTTGTTTTGTTTTGATCGCTCACTTGTGCTTCCGCATTTGTCACTTCTGATCAGTGCTTGTGCAACGCCGACCTCTATACGTCATCTTCCGGAGCTGCTTCCATGTACAACTGTTGGCACAAACTAGATTAAAGTGATTATTATGTTTTAAATATGGTTATTTTTCATACAAAAACGCATCGATTCACTACAGGAGGATTTTGTTAACCCTCTGAAGCTCGGTGAGACACTTTTTTTTATTAAGGATGGGCGCTTTTTATTTAACTTCTTTTGGACTGATACACTGCAACACCTGCTGAGTGCCATTAAACAGCTTGAAAGATCAAAGAAAGTTTTAATATAACTCCGACTGGATTCGTTTGAAAGAAGAAAGTCATATACAACTAGGGTGAGTAATTTATGGGCTAATTTTCATTTTTGGTTGACCCCTTTACCTACGACTTTTGCCTCAATAAACTACTAGTTTGCTGCCTATTAATAGTTAGTAAGGTAGTTGTTAAGTTTAGGTATTGAGTTATATTAGGGAATTACAATATGATAATGCAGAAAATGTGATTTATAAGTACTAATAAACTGTTTAAAACAGGCATGCTAATACACAACTAGTTAATAGAGAGAATTGGTCCCTATATTAAAGTGTCATGCCCTTGACCCATAAGCAGTTTAATGAAGTTATTTTGCGTCTAGCTTGGAGTATAATTATTATGCCTTGATACATATGCACAAAAATCTTCCAAGAACTACAGAAATTAATTTCACTTGACTGTGATTTAGTATGCTCGTCCTTGAAGTGGTTTTCTGACAAGTGGCTTATGTAAATTTGTGTTTTCTTTGGTAATGGCACACTGACTTGCAAACCTGGAAAATATTCTCCTCCTCATCCTCACCTCGTTCTTTCCTCCCCCTGACTTTAAACTTGTGACAGGTTTGGCATTCCTGGGGATCTGGAGGAAGGCGGGTGCAGTGGCCCTTAAGGTTTAATCTCTGTCAATGGAGCGTGGAGCTGGGTGCCTTCTATCTCTCTCCCTGTGTGGGGCCAGGGGCCGAGAGCCACTCATGGGAGGGGAGCTAAATGCGAGGCCTGCGGTGTTTCCGGTATCCGTGGTTACACAGCAGGATGGGGGCATTAAGAAAAGCCGTCAAATACACTCGCATTCCCCTGTCCGTCTCTCTCACACACACACACACCTCTTGTCATTCAGCTGGCTGTGTTAGCTTGAGGTAGAATTGACAGCGGCACAGCATGCTTTGTTTGTTTATAAACCTTAGGTGTCTTGTTTGTGTCGACGAAGCCTATGGGTAGTGAAAGACGGTTTACGAGAACACAGATGCATGCCACTTAACACTTCAAAGTCTCACTCATTATGCGCAGGGCATCTGTGCTGCGGGCCGGCGGGCTTTTAGCGAGAGGAGAAAGGTGATACAAATGCAGAGAACAAATGGTGCGCTTTGCGGAGTGAGCGCGGGAAGAGAGGGGAAGCATTTCTTTGAAATTCTCATTTTGTTCAGATTAAGAAAGTAGCGTTTGCCGGCCCGGGAGAGAGAGAGGGTTTCATGGGAGAGAGGGGCTGGATTATTTGGGGAGGCTGGGAGGGGAAGGGGGTCTGACATTCCTCAGGATGAAGTAGGGCATTGTTCCCCGTCTCCAATGAAGAGAGCCTTCTGAAGCCACTGATGAACTGAAAGCAGGAGAGAGTCAGCGAGTGCGAGGGGTTTCAGGGGGGGTACAGGTCCGTTTTCGGGGAGGGGGGTCAGCATATTCAGTAATCCTATTGAAAAGCCTTCTGAAGGACGGAGCGGGAGCGGTGCGAAGAGTAAGAAAAGCGAATGGAATGTGACAACAGGAAAATGCCATTCATAGCAGTCAGCCTTAGCCGGCTTGAAGGGCGAGACGTTAGCTGTCCTTCATCCTTTCAGCTCTTTCTCCTTAGACACAAAAGTTATTTTCCTGGAACGTAGCGAGTAAAAACCTTGTGTTGGGTCAAATGGAATATGCATTAATCTGTTTAGATAATAACCGTGTGCTTGTCTGGCCTCCCTTGCGATTCTGGTAGGTTTTCCAGTCAGTGAGAGCAAGTTAGGCCGAGGAGGGCACTGCGGAGCACTAAATCGCTGTCTCTCGAGCGTCATTGTAATGACAAAGTCATGGACGTGCTGCCAGCTGACGTTCCAAAGTTAATAACAATTCATTTTATACGAGTTAAAGTTGACAGTCTGTGTGCTTTTTCTGAAGTGCATACTCTGTTCCATGTTACACATGTTTTCCAATTCATATCTGTTATGTTTGTGTTCATGGCCAGTAAGTGCACATTCTTTTTAAGATAAGATGTAGAGATTTCATTTCTTATCTTGTGTCTTATTTCTCATGCGAGAATACTTTAAAAAGGAGGGCATGCCAAAAATACCCATTTGCAAAAGTTTCGTAATGTACAGCTAATGAATCTTAAAATGGTAGATCATTTAGCTACTTCCTGCCATGTTCCAAATTAAAGTTTTCCCATTTTCTGTCAGATCTTTTCTGACAGTTCATAGTGGTCACATCTGTCACATTTCAAAAAGGACACATAAAATAAGCACTGTAAATGTAGTCGGGATGATTTTTCCTGTATTCCAGGTCTTTTGAAGACAATAACTTTTAATAAACTTCATCAATCGTTACTGAATTTTTAGCGTCTCATAACAAAGCATCATGATTTCAAACCTGCACTATATTTTCAATTGAGTGAAAAATCACTGTCAAACTGTTCCTCGCATAAACCTATCATATGGCTTCAGAAGACTAAGATTATAGTACATAGACTTTGTGGAGTCCCTGGTCCTTTTTAATGTTTTTTTAGTTATTGGTCCTTTTTGGAGCTTGACAGTTAATGATGAGACTGAAATGTAGCATATTTAAAATTGAAATTTTTTATCTAATTATCAAGTAAAATGCCAAAGTTAAAATAGCTTAAAGTAAAACTTGTAATTTGACATGATTACAAAGTGCATTTTTTGTTGTTCTCAAGTATGCTAAGAAACAATCATGAACGTGTAAAACTTTTTCATCAATAATATCACACATTTATATAATATCCCAC
Source organism: Carassius carassius (assembly GCF_963082965.1). Classification (NCBI taxonomy): domain Eukaryota; kingdom Metazoa; phylum Chordata; class Actinopteri; order Cypriniformes; family Cyprinidae; genus Carassius; species Carassius carassius. Next base: position 6,613,383 of record NC_081783.1, on the reverse strand, counting down.
ACACTAGGGCTGGGACAACGCGTCGAGGTCATCGATGACGTCGACGCAAAACATACATCGACGCAAAATATGCGCATCGATTTGTCGACCTGTTCTCTAAAAAACGTTTGCAAAACGTTTACCTTATGTGCGCTGAATATACGCAATGGCCGGATCAACATTCTGTCCAACGTTATATAACCAATCCAGGGTGTTTTCTGCATTGATCTTTTTTTTTGGCGGCTGTCAAAGCCTTATTTGATCGGTGAGTGATGTAGAATAGAATGACTGCTGCACCTGACAGGGCGCGTACGAGAGAGAGTCCCGGCTGCGCGCGCGCACTCACAGTCTTCAAACAACACGAGCGCTTCTTGCTCTCTCTCTCTCCCTCGTGCATATTAATCAAAATCATTAAACACGATAGAAAAAGGGCGAAACACCCAAGTTTCACGCGCGCTCGCGCACTCACAGTCTTCAAACTACACGAGCGCTCTCTCTCTCTCTCTCTCTCTCTCTCTCTCTCTCTCTCCCTCCCTCCCTCTCTCTCAAAGTTTCACGTGGAGCATTCAGAGATTTTTTTTTTCTACATGACAGGCTGCTGGCTCCCACTGTTAATTTTTTTTTTTTTGGAAAAGCACTCTGTATTAGCTTAAAGCCCTAAAGTTTACATTGGTTACTGTATTCTTTAAATTGCTCTAAACAAGTATTTTGGGTGAACTTTTTTATTGAATGCTAGACTTCAAGTTGTTGTTATTTTCATCTGAAAGAAGAACTTTTTTCAGTAAGCTAGGCCCTATGTGTTCAGTAAGCTTGTTTCAGTAAGCTATGTGTTTTCAAGGCTTCAAGGTTTTATTGAATGCTATTTCTATACAAGTGCAAAGTAATGCATTCTTAGTCAGTCTTTTATTTTGTAATTTTAAGAGCAATAAACATATATTGCAATGTTAAGGAATTCATGTTTTTTTCATTCAGATATGTAAATCAACATGTATAAATTGTTAGTAGTCAATTAATGGGGAGATAATCGAAATCAAATCGGGCTGAAAAATTAATCGTTAGATTAATCGATGCATCGAAAAAATAATCGCTAGATTAATCGCTTAAAAAATAATCGTTTATCCCAGCCCTACACATACACACATATATATATATATATATATATACACATACACACACACACACAATATGCATTTAGATTTGAAGCTTGCAACTTATTGGAACATACAAGGAATGCACTTGAAAATGTATCACCTTTGACATTTACAACTAACTCTCTCGTTATTGTCCCTATTTTCAGAGTTCTTCAGAGAGCTGTTAAACAATGCAGAGAAATCTCTCAATGACATGTTCGTGCGGACCTACGGCTTGATGTATGTGAAGAACGCCGAGCTCTTTCAGCATTTCTTCAGTGAGCTACGCAGCTACTACAACCGTGGGAGCAGCGCCGTCAACCTGGACGACATGCTAACGGAGTTCTGGACGGAGCTTTTGGAGCGCATGTTCCGACTGGTCAATGTGCAGTATGAGTTCAGCGAATCGTACATGGAGTGCGTCAGCAGGCACATGGAGCAGCTAAAACCCTTCGGCGATGTTCCACGCAAGCTGCGCCTGCAGTTGACCCGGTCCTTCATCGCAGTTCGCACGTTCACACACGGCCTGGCACTAATGCCTGATGTGGTGGGCAAAGTCTCCACGGTGAGAAGTTGTCTTTGTTTTTTAAAGTTACTTTGACTAGGGAGAGGTAAATAAGATTACATTTTCAAAATAAAAATTAAATTATTCATTGAATGTGATACAATACTAAGACAAAATAATGGCAAGAAATGTGATTTGTCCTTAAGGGCTGCATGCAAAAAAAATACAGTGTTATCAATGTAGTCTGATCCAGAAACAAGTGACTAATAATTATTTCTTGTAGTGCATTAAAAACCTGAATTAAAAGCATGACTAATGTAGTTTGATTCAAGAAGATGCGAGTCCGTTCTTTTAGGGAATTAAAAACACACTTCACAATCAGAGTAGCCTGATTCATTCAACACTTATGAACAGTTATTTTAGTATTAGGTTTATTTTTTCCATATTTTTGAGTTGGTTTATAAATTTTCGATTTTCATTTAAATTTAACTTACATTTTATAGAAATTATATGAGCTTTTTTCTTTATATATTTCACATTTTACTACATATATATATTTTCGCTTTTATTTCAGTTTAATTGTTTCCAGCAAAAAATTGTGCACTTATTTTAATTAACACATTTTTTTAATTGTTTGTTTCCCTTTTTGTATTAGTTGAAGATAACTCCATATAACCAGATTATTTTATTGAATAGTTCAAAAAGGTCTGTTTAATTAAGTTTGAATCAGTCTGAAACACTGGCCTGATTAAAACATTAGCAAACAGAGGATGTCTTTATGTAAGTAAAATCATAATTGTCATACACTCCAGCGAATCAGAATAAAATAAAATGCAATAGTTTGTAAATCAGAAACAGATTGAAATGGGGAAATCTTCATCAATACCCAAGGCCTAGAGTTGACTGTGGCTAGCATGGCGACTTGTTTACTAAGCAAGTCAGAGATCAGGGACAGCAGAGATCGAAAGTACAGGTTTTCTATAGGGTTTATCAGTCTGTGAAGGTGGACACCTGGATGGACCAATCGGGGCTTATCTTCCAGCATTAAAAGATCAGAGGCCAAGGCTTCTCGTTGTGTGTAGTTGGGTTAGTAGAAGCAATTGAACCTGCAATGATAAATTACGCAAACACAGCTTCAGCAGTGACCTTATGCTCTTTGTTCAGAGTTTTATCAGCAGCATCAGGCATATGAATTAGGTTACGGACTCATTAACCTTTTCCCCCTGTGTCTGTTTTGCTGACTCTGCTCAATCTTCTTGTTTGTCCTCTCTTTCAGGTTAGTTCCTCTCCGAGTTGTGTGCGTGCGGCTATGAAGATGTTATACTGCCCGTACTGTACCGGCCAGGTGGCTCTGAAGCCCTGCAAGAACTACTGTCTCAACGTCATGCGAGGCTGCCTGGCCAATCAGGCTGATCTGGACACAGAGTGGAATAACTTCCTTGGTAAGAGAGTGTTAAATGGCTCAAGTAATTGATTTATTACTCAGCCATTACTTAATGTAATGGAGCCAGTTTTCCACACTAAGCAGAGGAGTATCATAAGCACAGATTAAAAATGAACAGGTCACATAGAAATGGTTTCCACTTGCTCTGAGGCCAAAACAATTTATGTGAAGCCTCAGCTTGAAAGCAGAATTGGAGTTGACTTGGATTAGGAGTGAACACTGGGGAGCGGCTCTGTTTTTATCCACGCATGTTTCATGAAGTGTTTTGGGCCTCTGGTGACTCTGAAGGCCGTGTGGTCTCAGGTCCCGTCACACATTCTCATGCGCTTTTGCAAAGTGTTCCTGGCTCGTGGGACTCTGGGACTGGCTTTGCTCACCCTGCCTGTCAGCTTTGTGGGGAACCTTAATTGGGGCGCCTTGTTCAGGCCTCTGACTGTTTAACGAGCTGTTCGCACAACAGCCTACATTTCTTTAAGAGCTTAGCCTGCACAGATGACTGTATGCTGCCCTCTAGTGCTGGAAATGACTGAATTTGCTTGAGAATGGGTAATTGAAAGCATTGATGTCATGAATTGCTTTAAGGGTGTTCCCTTTATTAATGCATTTATTTTGTATTTTATGAATTTCAGATTCCATGGTTGGTCTTGCTGAGAGACTAGAGGGACCCTTTAACTTTGAGTCAGTAATAGATCCCATAGACGTGAAGATCTCAGACGCCATCATGAACATGCAGGAAAACAGCATACAGGTCTCACAGAAGGTGTGTTTTTAATTTCTTTTCAAAATTTCACATGTGGAAATTTTGCATGTTTTTTATTATTTGATGTGATTGTGGTGCATATGTATTGACAGATATGTTTCTGTTTCAGGTGTTTCAGGGATGTGGGCAGCCCAAACCCAACATGGCTTTCCGCTCCCGGCGCTCTACAAAAGACTCAGGCTTCCCCGGGCGTTTCCGACCCTACAGTCCTGACGCCAGACCCACCACCGCCGCTGGCACTAGTCTGGACCGACTGGTAGGGATAATGGGCATCCTTCCTGTCACTCATATCACTTCTGTTTTCTTTAAAAGATGTCAACTGATTTTGCCAGATCAGAATGTATTGTTTGTAACACAAACTGTGTGTTTCCTAGTTGACTGATGTTAAGAAGAAACTGAAGCATGCCAAGAAGTTCTGGTCCACCCTGCCTGACACTGTCTGTGTTGGAGAGCGAATTGCTGTCGGTGATGAATGCTGGAATGGGACAGCCAAAAGCAGGTGGGTCAATGAGACGAAGCCAGAACCCAGATACAGTCGTATTCCGCCATTTCATTCCTACCTTACCCTTCAACATTGTCCGTCCTCTCAACTTTCCCTACCTTTTTTCACATGCAGGTACGAATCTGTTGTCATAGGCAATGGCTTAGCCAATCAGGTGTCTAATCCAGATGTGGAAGTTGACATCACCAAACCAGACATGGTGATTCGGCGGCAGATAGCAGTGCTGAAGGAAATGACCAGTCGGCTTAAGGCTGCTTACACTGGCACCGACATCTCATTTGTCAATGGTACGAGGCATCGCTTGTGGTTCAGTTCAAGTGGAATTCAGTATGAAATGCCAAGATGACATCATACAAGCCTGTTTTTAACATTTATCTATTTTTCTTCAGAGGATGCCGGCAGTGGAGAGGAAAGCGGAAGTGGCTGTGACTCGGCCCCTTGTGACAGTGACGGGGACATCTACTTCTCCACCCCAACGCCCATTAAACCTCGCATTATCAATGTTCAACCTAACAGACAGCCCTCTAGTGGTACACGGTTGGCACCTTTCAGCCTGACCCTGGCTGCGACAGCACTCCTGCTCGCCCTGCTCGCCCCACACATGAGATAAGACCGGCCCAGAGAGGAAGAGGATGTGTGTTTGTACGAATTTGAACAAGAGAGCAGAAAACTGCCATAGGACATTAAAGACACTGCTTTCAGGATCTCCGTCTGCCTGCCATCTGGGGAAACACTCAAGTTATTAATCCTCAAATAACTTCCCTTCAGTGTATTTTTTGTGTTTATAAGAACGGACTTCATTTATGTACAGCTATACGTTTCCACACTGCATCTCACGTCCGCTGGGTTTTATTCCTCCGTGTCTGTAGTGTCCAGAATCATTGACGACTCATCGTGATTTTTTTCAGTTATGGTTTAAATAAGTGTTAGTTGGAAAGTAAGTCAGATTGAGTATGTGCTTGGGTGGATGGTGTGTACGATTGGCTGTATATATCATCCAAGCGCTTTTTATAAAAGTTAAACAATTAATCAACCCATATAACACGTATGATTTAAGCAAATCTGTATGAAGTACTCAGATTTTTTTTAATACATTTGGTGTGCATGGAGGCTTTGGTTGGCTGTAGATCGTATATAAGTTCCTGATTTTGAGCATGATAAAAACTCATTCATAAACAGGCCCTTTAACAGGGTTGCAACCAACAGAAATGTATGCAATGCTGCCTTTTGAGTGAAGTCAAAACTAGAGGATCCCAGACACAAAGTGTTTTTTGTTGTTTGTTTTTTTCTGTAACTATCACATCCCCCGTATCATCATCCCAAGTGTTTTTGGCAGTATAATATATAACTTGAGAATATAGTCTTCAGTAATAACTTAATAGTGTGTGATAAGGAAGGAGTTTGGGTTAGGTAAGGTCTGTCTAAAGTTGATGCATTGAATAGGCCTTGATGGTTCCCTCAAAGAACATCATGTATTCTGCATGATGTGGACTTTGTGGCCTGAGTAAAGTTGTTTTTTACTGGACCGGGTGGATACGAGCGTATGCTGAAGATGGCTTAAGACTGAGCTGTCAAGAGGAATTTTACACAGGGTTTTATGTGGAGGTTTTTGTTTTGTTAGAAGTGTATTGTAAGGTATAAAACTATGATCGGTACTGCTACAGATTTCACTATACAGTAACAGACGGTGCTGATTTGAGAGGTTGGGTGGCCTCTTTACGTTTTTCTTACTTTTATTTCTGTTTGTAACATAAAACATCCAGCCTTTTCCCCATTTATCTATTGATATCCATTGAAGTCGGTACACTTTTTATCTCTTATATAGAGCAATAGGCTGTGTGCATGTACGGTGCGTTCCAACATTAATTTCAAAAGTGGCTATGTATGCGCTTTCCCATTCAGATGTCAGACAAGTGCTCGTTGATTTAAAAGGGCTTTTCACCCACCTCTCAGAAAAACTAGCTCTCCTCGCTCTTGTACAGTAAGTTATTTAACCACACGTCTCTTTAAAAGTCATTCGCAAGCATCGCTTTCCTAGGTATCTTGATTTCACTTTTCAAAATATTTATGTCTGTAGATGAATGCGTTCTAATGAATTCACAATTTAACTGATGGTTTTAAATTGGCTTCGAATTTCATCTTACATAATATTTCAATTTTATAAACCGGGCTACCGTAAGCATTTGTTTTGTCGTTACAGTTTTATGTAAGGGGATTGTGAAAATTGTACAAGCTGATGCAAGGACAGGGCTGGCCATCTGTCCTTGATCGTTCCTGATGCCACATGCACTTTTAATTGGCATTCAAATACCTCACGGCAAGAGAGTTTTAAATGATGCTTTTAATCGTATCTGCAACATGCATACTTTTTACGTTCATTTTTCTTGATTCGTTTGGAGGTTTATTCAGTATCTATGGATGAATGGCCAGTCCTCAGACATCGTCAGGGTTTCGTGAGCCTGATTTCTACAGCAATGCTACGCACCTCAGAGCAGTTATGTATTTTTCTAGTCTGATGTGCTGCCAGGAATAGAAAGCAATAGATGTTTTCTATACTTCTGACCCAAAGCTTCCCACTGTCACATGTTAAGATGGCTCTGATGCAATGACCAGGAAAGGAAGTGTCTTGTGTTTAGTATGTCCAGCTACTACGAATCAGTGTGAAGATGATATGGACTCTTAAATGAACCTCTGCAATGTCATCTTTAGATTGATCGCTGACCTTCAGGTGGACAGATCGCAGGGCCTGCAGCCCTATACATCAGTGGAGTCATCTGCGATGAGGAGTGAGAGAGACTGAAGAAAGAAAAGAAAGAAAAAAATTGTAAATAATGAGCAGTCGTTTTAGTGGTCTCTGAGAGATGTTCATCAGATTTTACCCATTCAGAGTATGTGCTTAATATGGGCGAAACAAAAAGATAGATGCTAAAAATGTAAGAGAAAAGTTATATTAAACATTTCTTAGTCTTGTTGAAATAAAGACTGCAGATATTTACATTTGGTGTGTCGTGAGTCATTTCTGCTTTAAGGTATTAGTTTTACTGAAATGCTTTGAAAGTCTATTCGAGAGACCATTTAGTAAAACACAAAAGAAAACAAAGGATGAGTTGAGACAATCATGAACATTGATTAATCACAGCCATTAATTAAACTACAGTGTCAAATCTTCCTTTAATCTACATGTGTGTTATTAAATCAACAAACTGGCAAGATGAGATGAAGACTGCCAGACTCTTCATATTGGATAAGTTCCTCAAAAATAGTCAGCCCTTGTTGTTTTCTTCCAATAGTACAGAATATAAATGTGATAGAAACAGTATATGGAGAATGCTACACCTCCACAGGCTTATTACACAAAATACAAAAATAGTCAAATCTAAGTGAAATATGAATTATTTTTCATAAGTGAATCAGCTTAGATTCCTGATGTTGAAATATTCTCACATTAAAGAAAACCAGTATGGGATATTATTAACCTAAAATGTATATCTGATAGTTAATAAATGTTAGCTAACATTTTTGTATGTTATTTTGAATATATATTTATTACTAGTGTTTTGCATATATAAGAGCCTAAGACAATATAAACCAGCATAATAACATTGGTTTTGTCTGTAAAGCAATATTCTGTAATTAAGTTAAAGGTGAGTGTGTGGCCCTGTATTCCCTATGTTATGGAGACCAAATATATTATTATACTAGTAAAAATTTAAATTGTGGGCACCTTACTTATTTATGTCCTAATGAAAGTTTTGTGTCAGGGGTAGGTTTATGGCAAAATCCCAGGGTTTCACTGAGGACCACTTCAGCATTATGGCTGCCATCAAAGGGTCATTTGTAACTGTAAGTGTACAAATGTTACTACTCAACGTATTGTTAAATAACTGTCTCGTTATTTTATTATCACATATTTAAGTTACAAATATTGTACATGCATTTGCATAGATGTAAAAATATGTTATTGTTCGTTGTTATTTTAACATAGCTAAATCCTTTTAATTTATCAGGTTAAGAAATCCACATTACTCCATAAATCAAAGTAAATAAAGACAAATAATATCAAACACAAATCATTGAATTAACTTAAAAGTACTTTTATGGTACAACATTGCATTAAAAAAGGCCGGTCTCATGAAAATGCGTATCAATAGCACGATTTTGTTTCTGTATTTGGCTTATGATTTATACACATATATTGCCTTTGGCGTGCATATGAAACGCACGTGTCTTGCGTGCATATGATAAGCAATAAATTATTGAAGTAGAAAAAAAGAAGTGTAGAATTTAAAAACATCTCGGTTGTGATTTCCAAAATAGCGGTCCTAAAGAGGGCTTTTATTGTGAAGAGGAGAACGGTAATGGGGGCGGTGTGGACTACTGGGAAAACGAGGAACGGGGAAGAGCAAGTACCAAATTGTGGCAGAGGTAAACAGCAGAAGTTATCTGAAGATTTCTCAGAAATACGATGCAGGAAAGCCTCGTGGAAACATGTAGACGTAAACTACGTTAATCACGAGCAGACAAACATCCAGAAAGTCTGAGTCTCACGTTTTGTTCAACATTGCTCCTGGCCGACGCGACGCGACGGGGGAACCGCACAACTGAGTAATGCTTCCACATTTCCAGCGAGAAGATGGATGAAAAATCCCTCTACAGCCGGCTCCTTATCGCACTCCTGATGGTCCTGTGTTTCGGCGTTATTGTATTACAATACATCTGCCCTACTTCCGATTGCCAGTTGCTCCACCTGGCATCATTGTCCTCGAGACTAGGGAGTCGCGCGCGCGGGGATCGCGTGAACGGAGCCGGTGCGGGAGATCCCTACAGCTCCGAGGACGGTTCTTTGGTTCGATTCGTGCCTCGCTTTAACTTCTCCACTAAAGACCTTGATCGCGCTGTAGATTTCAACATCAAGGGGAACGATGTTATAGTGTTCCTCCACATTCAGAAAACCGGAGGGACCACGTTCGGCCGTCACCTTGTCCGCAACATCCAGCTGGAGAGGCCGTGCGAGTGCCATGCGGGCCAGAAGAAGTGTACCTGTTACCGGCCGGGCAAACGGGACACCTGGCTGTTCTCCCGGTTCTCCACCGGCTGGAGCTGCGGGCTGCACGCGGACTGGACGGAGCTCACCAGCTGCGTGCCTTCCTTCATGGGCAACCGGGAGTCTCAGGAGAGGCGCAGGACACCCAGGTGAGAGTTTAATTGGTTTTTATCAGTATATCGCACTAATTTCAGTGTCTATAATGGACTGAAATGCGTCTTGGTACACAAACGTATTTCTTTTGTTATGATGTTGTGTGGTGCCACGGTGCGCTTCGCCACTCCTTCCCTTCATATTGTTCTCGTTCAGTTCAGCGCCGAAGCCTCTTGGCAAGTCATTTATGCGGAGACAAAAGCCTCTAATAGGTCAGCCTCAGCCCTGGAGAGTCTGCTTTCATTCAGCACATTCCTCCAACAGGGGACCAATCATGATAATCATTCACCCTTTCAGACGCCCTGGAGGGCAGACAGCCTGCTGGCACCAGAACATCTGCCATTCTCTCAGGCTTGTCCTTTAAACAAACGCCCCATAGCATGGGATCAACAGTGTCTGATAATGTTTGCTTTGGGATGAATCGGATTTGATTGAATAAGTGCAGTGTTTGAGTGTAGTAGGTTGATAGTGTTTTTAAATGTACAAAATAATTCTATTTCAAATTAACGTTATTTTGGTCTTTCTCTTCATTGAAGAATGTTAAAAATGTATTAATGTATTAGTTTTCAACAATAATAATAAGAAATGTTCCTTAAGCAACATTAGCATATTAGAATGATTTCTGAAGGATCACGCAACACTGAAGACTGGAGTAATTTAGCTTTGCCATCAAGTAACATTTGAAAGTGTATTACAATAAAAATATTACTGTTTTTACCATACTTTTTGTTCAAAAAATAAACTGTCTGCACACTTGAATCCTTAAAGCAAATTAAATCACCAAGCTTTCGGTCAAACAACCATCCTCAAGGCATAAAGACAATAAATGTAGCAATCAACTTAACTGTGTTTAAACACATCAGGTCAATCAACAATGATTACCACACCTGTGAAAGCCAGGTAGGAGAGTTGTAGTCCAATGGTGGGAGTTGTAGTTTTTCTTTAACCTACCCAACAAACTGAGTTATCTAGGTAATTTACACCTTTACTCCCCACAGTGAAAATCCCTACTACAAGAAACAAACATTACTTTTTGTTCAAATGAATGCAGTCTAGATACTTCTTTAAAAAACATTAAGAAACTAAGCCAAACTTTTGAATACTGATGTCCATCCTTTTTGAATTAATGCACTTAAGTTTTAGTCTTCATTTAAGCACTAACCATTAATCATCTTTAGTTTACCCTGAGCCCTGCTTGATGCTTTCTTTTTGAAGGGTGAGGCTTGGAATGAGTTCCCCAAGTTATGTTAGTTCATTATGTTACGGTTAATAACCAATGGATGACAGATAGTAAAAATTGACATTTACATTGTCATTTAGCAGACACATTTATCCAAAGCGACTTACAAATGAGGACAATAGAAGCAATCAAAGTCAACAAAAGAGCAATAATATGCAAGTGCTTTAACAAGTCTCAGTTTGCAGAATGCAGTACATGTAGAAATTTTATTTTAATTATTATTATTATTCAATAAAAAGAAAACAGAATGGAAAAAGAATGGAGCAAGCATGTGTTAGAGGCATGTCTTTTTTGCTTTTGTTAATTGTATAATAAATGAATAGAAAACAAATAGAATACAAAAAGATTAGAAAAGCTAGTATTTTTTTATTAAAGAAAACAAGTAGTAAATGAACAAAGTAAAGTTTTTTTTTAAAGAATAGAATTAGAATAAAGCATGCTAGAGTTAGAGGGTCAAATAAAGATGGAAGAGATGTGTTTTAAGCCGATTCTTGAAGATGCTCGGATTGAGTTGGGCAGGTCATTCCACCAGGAGGAAACATTTAATTTAAAAGTCTGTGAAAGTGATTTTGTGTCTCTTTGGGATGGCACAATAAAGTGACATTCACTTGCAGAACGCAAGCTTCAAGAGGGCACATAAGTCTGAAGTATTGAATTTAGGTAAAGGGGTGCAGAGCCAGTGCTGGTTTTGTAGGCAAACATCAATGCCTTGAATTTTATGCGAGCAGCTATTGGAAGCCAGTGCAGATTGATAAACAGAAGTGTGACGTGTATTCTTTTTGGCTCATTAAAAATTAATCTTGCTGCAGCGTTCTGGATTAATTGTAAAGGTTTGATAGAACTGGCTGGAAGAGAGCATTGCAACAGTCCAGCCTGGACTGAACAAGAGCTTGAACAAGGAGTTGTGAAGCATGTTCCCGAAAGAAAGGGCTTGATCTTCTTGATGTTGAATAAAGCAAATCTGCAGGACCGGACAGTTTTAGCAACGTGGTCTGAGAAAGCCAGCTGATCATCAATCATAACTCCAAGGTTTCTGGCTGTTTTTAAAAGAGTTATGGTTGATGTACCTAACTAGATGGTGAAATTGTGATGAACCTAATTACAAATAAAACGTTAAGAACTAAAATCAGCCACTTTACAGCTGAATTTGGGTGTCACCACTAAATCTTAAGTGTTTTCAAATTATTAGTGTATTTTAAATATTAACATTATGAGAATGTAGTCTAAATGTATAAATGAGGGAAATGAGCATGCACTGTTAAATATGCATACTGATCCATACAGATATGAACCATGAAAGGCCTGCTTTTCAAATGGACACAATTAGATCAAATCAAAATCCCATGGGCTCATCTTTGGCTTGTAAGTAAAGGAAAAGTTGAGGCTCTCCAGAGACTTCCTCTCCGCTGTTGTTGAATGCATTTGTCCAGACGGTCTTAATTGATATTCATATGGAAAATGTTCTGGATGTGAGCCGAAAGATGATTCTTCTCATTATGCCGAAATGCCCATAATTACAGTCAACCAGCAATAATTCATTCCGTTTTCCATCAAGATCACTCCCTTGACATGCTCCAACAGAAACTACGCCATGAATAATTCTGTCAATGTGAACATGCACAAATTGTGACAGCTTTACCCAACTTAATGATTCATTCGCAATATTACTTTTCATTTTGTTTTTAGTCAATTGTGACTACTTTATTTTGAGCTCTTTTTGTTAAACTCTTCTCTTTCCTGTCTCCTATAGTAGGAATTACTACTACATCACGATCTTGAGGGATCCGGTGTGGCGGTACTTGAGTGAATGGAGGCACGTTCAGCGCGGTGCCACCTGGAAGGCCTCTAAACACATGTGTGATGGCCGTTTACCCACCCTGTCTGAGCTGCCCAACTGTTACAGTGGTGACGACTGGTCGGGTTGTTCGTTAGAGGAATTCATGGTGTGTCCTTACAACCTGGCCAACAACAGACAGACCCGTATGCTGGCCGACCTCAGCCTGGTGGGCTGCTATAACCTCTCCATCATGAATGAGAGCCAGCGCTGGGCCATGCTTTTGGAAAGTGCCAAACGCAACTTGCGAAACATGGCCTTTTTTGGTCTGACCGAGTATCAGCGTAAGACGCAGTACCTCTTCGAGCACACATTCCGCCTGTCCTTCATCGCACCGTTCACGCAGCTCAATGGCACGCGTGCTGCGAGCGTAGAGGTGGAACCGGAGACCCAGCGCAGGATTCGAGAGCTTAACCAGTGGGATGTGGAGCTGTACGAATACGCACGGGACCTTTTCCTCCAGCGCTTCCAGTACGCCAGGCAGCTGGAGCGCAGGGAGGCCCGGCAGCGACGCCTGCAGGAGAGGCGCAAGTTACGTGCCAAGGTGAAGCCTTGGTGGGGGGTGACTGGAAAAACTGTTTTTAGACCCACCAAGGAGCCACCAATGACAGAACAATCTCCCATTTTTTCGGAAGAAAAACAAACTGATGCTGGACAAACACTGGAGAGCAAGACAGAAGGACAGGTAGAGGACAACTGGTTAGTGGAGGATGAACGTGAAACCATACTGGACTATTTAGAAAACGTAGAGCAGTGGCGGTAGCCACCAGCTATTTGGGAAAAGGGTTGAACTTGATACCGGACTAGAAAATGGGGGTACCTATAATCCTTTAAGACCAAATCACTGCTAAATATTGGCATATACGGGTTGTTAATTGCAGGTTGCTCTTTCTGTGACAAATGCGTTTTGTGGAACATCTGTTAGCACCAGTTTTCTGTCAGATATCATATTTGAATAATCGTCTTGCAGCCTTACTTGTGTCTTTTGATTTGTGAACTGAAAAGATGATCATATTCACTGTCCCATCACCACTCTGCCCTTGAGAGAGGGCATTATGACTCCAGGTTGCACCAGGGAAATCGTCCCTGCAATTAATGGACTGAAAATCACTATGGATAAAAAAAGCATCTGCTTATCCTGAAAGCCAAAGATTGGAATGTTTCAGAAATGCCATTTTCCGACCTTGCGGTTCTGAGGAAGAATCTGGTGGCAGCATGTTTTTGATTTACATTCCTGTAATGTGAGATTTCAAATATTGCCTAATTTTATTTTATGTTTTCAAGTGTCTTCAGCCATTACAATCCCATGCACATCACAAATCAGCCTTACGTTGAAGTCCAACACTTGTCTTTGGATTATTTTTTTGATTTAAGATGTTTTTGTAGATTTATTTCTCATACCTTTTATTTATGTTTGCTCATAGGATCACAGGTTATGGGTTGGCTCATAATATTTTGTCACTTGAAAATAAAAAGCCATTGTTGATCACCTCATCTTATGATTTATACCACACCATAGGTTGTACTGAGGAGCAAGCTTGCTCTACTTGGAAAAAAAATGAATACAATTTGTGAATACTAATAAATACAAATTTCTATAAAAATCCAAGTTGATTGTGGCTGGTTAAACTACCTCTGAATGGGTGAGTCTTAATTTTTGCTTTCTTTTCTGTCTACAGCAGATGGAGCCAAAGTAACACTCACTGCTTACAAATGAAGCTTACAGTAAACTCCCTTGATCTGTAGAACAAACTGCTCATTTTGTTATGGGGTTGGATAATTTTATTTTATCCCATTGGTAACATTTGCGACAAATGTATTTTTTAGGTTTTTAGGTTCTGAAAGTTTTCAGTTATCAGATTTGGGACCAGTAGGAAAACCTAGTGATCCATTGTATTAAAGCTAAAAATAAATATGCTTATTGTTAGATTATCATTCCCTTTCCCTCATAATTGTATGTATGGGTCTTATAGAACAAGGAAAACTAATTAAAATTGAGAATGAAACATTTTTAGAAACGTTTTTTAAAAAGGCGTGTAGTTTGTTCCATTGGCCAACCTGAGAAGTAAAATGCATGAGCCGAAAAAATGTACGGTAATATCTTAAAGCTAAGGTTATTTTTTTTAATTTTTATTTTTTATAAGTTCCTGTTTTCTCCCAAAGTACCAGTGGTTTTGAAGTTGCACAAACTTTGTTTGGACCAGGCCCATGTATAAGCTTGCGCTACAATATATAGTAAATAATTTATTTTTAACAATAATTAGACGATTGTGTGACACGTCAGGTCACGTGATGTCATTATGGCTGCGTCCACGAGAGGGCGACCCGCTCCACGTAGAGTTAAACGTTTTTTTTTCTAGAAGAATATGTCTGGGCTACTTCATCTCATGTTAGTATACATATTTTAATAATATTTAGATTCCGTTATTTACTGTGTAAAGTTTTCTCGTTTAAAAAAATGCTAAGTGCACCTTTAAACCACCATTTACTCATAAGCAAAGTGTAATTTATAGAGTGAGGGCGTATCTTCATATCTAAATATTTACATAGGCGCTGTACTGTAGAATATTTATTGAATGCATTTTAATCCTAAAGCATTTAGTCAAATATTTCTAATCACAAGGTGTCCTCACCTCATCCATAAGGCGCAGTTTGCGCTGAGGTCGAGTGGGAATCCCCCCTAAAATGGAGGCAATACATGGGAATGCACGTAGGGCCGTGCACACTTTCGCTCTACTCCTCCCTTCTGCCCTCCCTCGTCTCGTCTTCTGCCTAGCAGCAGCTAGCAAGTTCGCTTCACGCTTCCCCATCGCTAGCTTCGTCGTTCAACTCGAAACACCCCGCAGCCGCTGGTCATCGTCCGAGGCTTTACGCAGCAAGCCGCGCGATCAAAAGCTCTCAGTCCAACGGTGGAACTTTTGCAACCAAAGCGCGCGCCTCACATCAGCCAGTGATCGTGACGTATTTATTGACAAATCTTTATTTCGCTTTGCGCTTCATTTGATGTCACCCAAGCTCTAGCCACGCGCTGTCTGCACAGGTGAGTCATCTATTTTCGTAAAGCCCAATATTTCATGTAATTTAGCCAATCTTGCCGCACGCTAATTGCAAATGTGATTGGTGTAATGCATTGCTCGCTGTCACGACTGACTCTCGCATCTGTAACCTTTGCGTTTGCGCACATGGCCTCTTCGCACCCTGACGCATAAGTCTAGAATTACAAATTTTCCATATGCTTAGTAGCAAAGCATTTGACCTTAACGCACATAACGCGCTTTCACTTATAATAAAACGCCAGTAACGCAGCTGGATGTCACGCATTGATCATACACTTGCTGACAGCTGTTGAGCTTCCCTTCAATGCTGTGGTGCTCTGAGTTTGTAAACAGGGTGGATAGAGCTCAAACTCTCTCACATGTCACTAGCCCTTGTAATAGTCAGGTGCAGTGGCCTGTATATATCTTTTCTGATGCTGTATTTGTTTGTCTGGCTTCTAAAACTAGTAATGCTGTCACGCTGACATTTTAATTATCATGGCCAGGGCTGGGTGCAGTCCCAACCATGAGGTGTTCACCCAAGGTAGGAGCTGAATTTGTCCTTGGGTTCCTGGAACATTTAAAATTTGTACTGGAAAAATGGGAGAGGGTGGTTTTGTTTCTTTTTACTGAGTTGAAGTTAAGTGTCCTTTGTCCTGCTAACCCTTAACATCATCGGACATTTGCCAGCAGACAACTGTCTAAAGCTGAATGCTTTAGTTTATTTTGTGGCCCACATTGGAGTTGTTGCATAAAAATCGATAGTCGTGTGCATTCCTTAAAAAAGGAGTCTGATAACCTTTATTTTGCAATGTCAAGCCAGTTTATGGTACCTTTTTAGTAACCGGGTTCCCACAGTCATGATATTAACAAGTACAACAAACATTTGTGAATTGTATTTATACTAATACTTTACTATACGGTTATATATGTTGACATTAGCTATAATGCAATAGCAATTTTATAATTTTATAAATATAAATTAAAATGGAAAAATAGTAGAGTTATTAACTTGAACCTAAATGAATAAATGCACAAAAATGTTAATTGCTTGTTAATTATACATTATTAGTTAATAACATTATTTTAAGCCTTACCATTGTGTTAGTTATACTTGAAAGTATTTCATTGGCTGGATATTAGTTATTTGTTCATTTCAGTTTTGTGCCATGTTCAAATTTCAAGATGTCTTCTCAGGAAGAGACATTTGAATACTAAATCTGACATTGAAAATCTGGAGATCCATATTAAATGAAATTCACTCTCAAAAGGTATGTGAACCCAGAGTATGTTTTATTTACCTGTACACAAATTAAAAACGTGGAGCTATTGAGGTCTGGACAGTCACGTCCCTGAACCTGCCAGTTTTTGCATTGCTTTTAGAAATGGCTTCATATTAAAAATGTCATCTTATTTGGTTATAGGCCATTGGTTTTGTGCAAAGAATATCACATTTTATATGCACACGACAATACAGTTGCTTTCAAGTCAAGTACATAACATATACCCTACAGTCATGGTTTGAGAGCACCTGCAGTCGTGTTAGTGGCGGTTGACATTCTGTTTGATTTCACACCTTATAATGTGCACTGTCAAAGGTCAGGTCGCAGGAGTCCTGCTGCTTTAGAGACCTGGTGTCTATCAGACTTCAGTGGCATTGCTGCCCTTTAGTTAGTCTGCGATTTAAAGGTCCTCACATGGCTGACAAGTCATATATCTTGATGGCAATACTCGGCACGTACTCTGCTTCCCCTCGAGGGGTCTGTTTATCCTTTGCTTCCTGATTTAAACTAGAATTAGACCTACATACGGTGAGACAGAACACTTTGGGACGACAAGCTTCAATAGTTCCCGGTGGTCACGACTGGTCAGGAAGTCCCAGATGTGAGAAAATGAAAGCTATCCTTGTCGAACTTGTGGGGTTAAATCAGGTGAGCTGCTAAGATGGCAATAACCCATCACCACACAGGGAACATACAGGGATATTAGGGAAGCCCCTTGACGCTCGCACCTCACATCTGCATATTGCCGCATGTGCTGAAACTGCACCACAGGTTCAGGCACGTTTGCCTCCGCAGTTGTGGACTTTGCTCTCGCTTTCATTCACCCTATAAAATTAATGATAAGAGCAGACAGTGAGGTTACTGTATACACAAAGCACATGTCCTTATTTCCCCTCTCCCGCTTTGCTAGTCCAAATATGGTACATTATGCCTAATGCTTTGAAATGGCAATAAAACGTGGTGCTGGGTTGATAAAGCAACACCATGTACAAATGATCAAACACTGAGTGCCTACATAATATTTTATTGAGCTGTCATATTTAGCTAGCTTGCTGTAAATATGGGATCTCTACAGAATCTATAAGAACTAGACTATTGGGTTCTATAAATATGGCCACTGCCCTGTTTTTTCACAAGTAGGCTATGACACGCTTGGATTGTGTTACTCACAAATGAGCTTTTAACCACTATTCTGTAAAGTGCAATGCACCATTTGTCCGAGTAAATATCATTTGGGTCACATTTGCACGAACTCAAATGAGGATTTGCCAAGTCAGTGCTTCATTTAAAGCAGTCAACCTGGTTTTAAATGCCTCTGGATGTGTATTATTGCATAAAAAGATGTAGTTGCTTTGATGTCATGTCTTGTTTCTGCACACTGTAAAAAATTATATGATATGAAATTCAACTTGATTTTTTTAAGCCAGTTTCATTTAAATTGTCTAGCAGAACAAAGTTGATTATACTTGAAAATTTAAGGCAGCAACAAGGGTTGCCAGGTTTTCATAAAAAACCCTCTTAATTGATAACCAAAACTAGCCCAATTGTGAGGGGGGCTCCTCGTTACAAATCACGTTCCAGGGGGTAAAATACACGTTTTTGGTGGGGTTCCCGTGGTAAAGCATTAGCACTCCAGGGGCTAAATATCACATTATCGTGATCACTTTAACCCGCGGACATGAAAAACAACCTGCAGCAACAGTGATAGTGTAGCCCAGTTCCGCTGGATTTTTTTTTTTAAGGTGAGTGAATTTTAGCCATTTTCCATTATCAAAGTTATTATTTTACATACACTAATCTATGTTCACACTTTAGTTTGGTGACCAAACTAACCATGACTTTTGCCTCCATAAACTCCTAATTTGCTGCATATTTATAGTTGTATTGTTGTTAAGTTGTACGGCATTTGAGGGATTTAAAATATGATCATGTAGAATAAGGCATTAATATGTGCTTTAAGGATATTAATAAAAAGCCAGTATGTTAGTAGTATGCAGGGTAATAAGCAGATAATTAATAGTGGTAATTAATTAATAGAATTGGTCCCTAAACTAAAGTGTTACCATACGGTATTTACATTTAGCTGCATTAACATTAGTTAATGTATTATGAACAAATATGAATTAACAATGAACAATAGCATAGTTATAAATGAACATGAACCTAGATGTATAAATGCTTATGCTGGTTATATAGTTAATTATACCTGATATACATTAGCAAATGCCAACCAGTTGAACGTATTTGTAAAGCGTTAACATTCTTTTGTTATACTCTAAAATATTTCACTGTTTAGATATAGTTTTTGTGTGTGTGTGTGTGTGTATTTTGCATTACATTTTCAAGATGTTTTCTCAAGACGGGAGTTTAAATTAATATATTCCATAAATTGCTATCTGACATTGAAAATCTGCACCAGTTAAAAAAAAAAAAAAAAAGTACATAAAATATCATCTTCGATAGCGCACTTGCTCCTCACAGTTGTCTTGTTTCATCAGTTTGTTGTTGCAACATTACACAGAGCTGGGCAGAGGGGAAGAGGCTCAGCCTGTTGTAATGTGTCATGTAGCTCTAAGCCTATGATTTTATAGTTTGTTTGTGCTCTCCAGAGCACTGTACGTGTCTCTGTCCTTGCTGTGAGTTTGTGAGCGAGCTTGGGCAGCTGCATGTTTTTATGAATGGAGGCAGTGGGGCTGTAATAGGCTGAAAGGATTATATATACTTAACCTAATTATTTTTCCCTGTGGCTGGGGGCTTTTCTCCTCTGCCAGTCTTGTCTCACGAGCTCTTCTGTCTCAAAACCTATCTCCATCTTAGGCCCTGCACGTCTCCAACTTAAGCTGTACGAACTGTCCATTTTCTTTAGTGAACTTGCCGTTTTGGCTGTGGGGAACAGAGAACTAAGTGTCCATGTATTTTTGCATTGCTTCCTTTCATTAAGGGAAGTGCATACATAGCTTAATATCGGTTACATTTGGGTCGTACTTCTGCATGAGATTCTCCGCACTGATCAGCCTTGTCCTTTAAATGTCATTCAGACAGTTTGTTCCCTGTAATGGCCAGGACAGTGTATCTATTCATAAGATTCAAACTTTTAAAGAAGTATGCAGCCATCTTACACTGACTAAAACTCATCTTAAAGGAAGGAACTACAAAATGTTTTTTTTTTTGAAGTATAAATTAAGCTGTTGATCTCCAATGTGACAAAAGCACAATAAAAGTGTCATTTAAAGTAGTTTATGTGACTCGGTTACTATAATTTAATTAAGTCATTTGATATCTTTGTATGACAGCTAAATTTCTTTATTTAATACTCTTCAATTCTGGTGGATTATGAACTATTGCAGACAGGACATCAGATCTTGAGAAGTGGATCAGTCTGTTAATGAACAAATCATTATTGGCTGAACTATTTGTTTAAAAAAAGTAAAAGATTCAAACATTTAAATACGGATGCATCTTTTTGTTAAAACTCTTCTTAAAGGAA
Source organism: Carassius carassius (assembly GCF_963082965.1). Classification (NCBI taxonomy): domain Eukaryota; kingdom Metazoa; phylum Chordata; class Actinopteri; order Cypriniformes; family Cyprinidae; genus Carassius; species Carassius carassius. The sequence continues at coordinate 6,592,987 of NC_081783.1, read as the reverse complement.
CAGTCCACCCAAACATATAATGCTGCCATCATTTACTCACCCTCATTTCGTTACAAACCTGTACACATATAGTGAATTTCTGAAGGTTAAATGAGGCTGTCAAGCTCCAATTTCACCAAAAAAGCACTTTGAAAGTATTAAGTAGTCCATATGACTTGCACTATAATTGAGTAACAAGGTGAAATTTAGGTTGTTTTTTGCTGATATTTTTCCACTCCTGTGCGCTGTGAACCAGTTCAGAGAGTGGATTTGTAACTAATCCAGTTTTGTGCACCTAATCAGCCAAATTATTTGAAAAGACTCATGAATCAGTCATCGCTACTCCTCTCATGAACACATCAAGGACACCTAGGGTGGATGTTAAGATTTCCAATGAATAATGACTAAAATTTTAGTCTGTTCCTCACGCAAATCCGTTGACTTCGTATGATTTCAAAAGACTTTAGTGCACACATTGAATGGACCTCTTTTATGATACTTTACGATGCTTTTTGCTATTTAGAAGCTTGACAGCCTAACCCCTCTTTCACACCGCAAGCATGAGCAGCGAGTATTTAACGCTCAATTAAAGTGAAAGCACACTTTTGATGGACAAAATAAATGTGATTTAACACAAAACGTGCTCAAAATGCACAGAATAAGCATGGCAAAAGTTTTAACAACAATGCCAATATCTATTGTTTTCACAATTATGCCAGAAAAGAAAATTAAGTATAATAAATATGTATTTACCCATTTAAACTTTTTAATTAATCGTTTTGGCTGAAAGTATGGGGTATTGTTATGAAAACAAATGTTGAAAGAATTATACCCATTGTTTGAAATGGTTATACTGTCTACCGAACACGCTTTGCAGCCGCTGCTGTGATGCTGTAATTATACGCTTCCAGTGTGAATACTCGCGAGAGTCTGCTGCTGCAGTGACGGTGTAGTTGTGCGGACGCGCTGCTCGTGCACCGCTCACGCTTGCGGTGTGAAAGAGGGGTAAGTCTTCATTCACTTTTGAAAAGAGTGACCAGGAGAATCAGGTTTAAATGACATGAGGGTGAGAAAATAATGCCATAACTGGGTGTACTGTCACTTTAAATAAATTAAACGATGAATAAACAACTATTTGAAATCATTAAAACGCCAAACCTTGTTAAAATCTCAAATTTCTCAAAGCATGACTCTGAGAATAAATGTGGATTCAGTTTCATTTCTCCTTCTACTTTAAATCTGTTTGCCTACAATTTCACCTCAGCAGGATAAGCGGTACACAAGAGACATTTAAAGAGACAGTTCACCCAAAAATAAAAAGCCTGTCACCATTTACTCGCCCTAATGCCATTCCAAACCTATATGACTTTTTATCTTCTGCAGAACACAAAAGAATATATTTTGAAAGAATGTTGGTAACCAAGCCATTTTGGTCACCGTTGACTTCAACTGTGTAGACAAAAGATTATTTCTTAAAATATCTTCTTTTATGTCCCACAGAAGAAAGAATGTACAGGTTTGGAACGAAATGAGGGTGAGTAAAGAACATAAATGATTACTGTCACTATGAAGCAGTGCATAGGTTAACTGTAAGCAACTGAACTGTCTCTTAGCCATGAGAAATGCTGCAGTACAAGCTGCAGCAAGCAGAATGCATGTGGGGAGCATGTGCTTTGCTGGTGGAGCTGCAAGCCGCATGGGCTCGCCTGCATGCGTCAGCTCTGTGGTATGAAGGTTATGTTGTGGCGCTCCAGTGCTGCTGAGCGCTGCAGTGCGTTGGAACAGCAGACTTCTCTCTTTCCTGCCCTGACCTCTGCCAACTGACCCTCACACTCCCACTGGTGTCTCTGCAGACGAGCGTGGCAGAGGCGGAGAACCAGATTCAATCATACGTTGGTTCTGCATGTCATTCCAATGTAGTTACTTCACTTGCTTTTCTGGGCTTATTTGGGAACTCAGTGCCACATACTGGCGGAGTGGCAGCCCGTATTGAAAATGCTTGTCGTTTGAATGCAGCGACTGTTTGCCTGTCGTCATCTTCCCAGCAATTCAAGGTCAGCTTTATGATTATTTGCATGGAAGTGCCGCGTTGTTTTTTTTCCCCCATTCGCACGTCATGTCATGTCCCAAAGACCGTGAGCTTCCATGAAAATAAAACATACGAAAGGCCCCGTGGCCTTTGGTTTATTTACATAAGCAAAATGTTGCACTCCTTTGGGACCTGAAAAAAAAAAATGTCAAGCCACTAGTTAGTGTTGGCTTTTAAATTATATTGGTCAACAAGTTTTTACTGTATTGTTGTAGTCTGTTTGTTTACCTCTATTTAATTAATATTCCTCCTATTACACACAAATGATTGATTCTGTCGATTCAGGACATGAGGTACCGTCAAAGACTTCTTGAAAATGGTTAAAATAGACCTCAAAAGAACACTAAATGGTGTTTACTGTAGTGATCACTGTAATTATTACACCTAGGGCAGCTGTTGTCATATTGATCTGTAAAATCGATAATTCCAAGATCTAAGATTAGCTCGTTCAGCAAGTGTATCTTGAAAAGACGACACACTCTAGAGACTGCTTTTCTAAAGGGATAGTTTAGGATAGTAGGATGGGTAAATTATTTTTGTTAAGAAGATAATTTGAGAAAAGTCTCCATGCAATGAAGGTCAAAGGGATCTCATGTTGTTTTGGAAACTGATGACTTTTAACATGTTTTCTTCAACACTTATTTTACATTAAACAGAAGAAAGTAAGTCACATATACGTAGGTTTGGAACAACATGAGGGTGAATAAATTGACAGTATTTTTTTATTTTATCTCTTTAATGACGCGATGAAACTGAAGTCAAAACGATTTATAAAAAATTAAACATGGACAGAAGTAGGTCTGCAAAAGTTATTTTGATAACTGATTAATCTAACTGTTATTAGAAAAATTAATCAACTAATCATTGATTATTAAAAAATTTCATCCGTAGACTTTGATTATTCAGCATTTTTGTAATTAGTTAAAATATTGAGTTATACATATATTCTAACATATATAAAGGTAATCAACTTAGCTTTTGAAAATCCTTTTATGTAATTACAATTGCTATATAATTAATTTATACAAATAAATATATTTGGCACACAAAATGAGATACATTATAAATTACATTATAGCAAGCTCTTACATTACGTCATTTCAGATCAAATGACTACTTGAAAACAAAATTATTTGTCAGCTATTTTTATTGCCGATGTTGTCGATAATGTCGACTAATCGTTTCAGCCCTACACAGAAGAATCATTTACGATAAGATCAAAAACATACATTTACAAAAAAGACTGAATTTCATGCCAACTTCAAGCAAATTGAATATATAATTTAATTTAGCAGGTCAATTTAGTTATTTCTCCCAGATAGACAGTAGATTTCTGTTGACTTTTTAAATGGCGTGGCCCTAAACAGCGTGTGTCTGAAGGACACTGCTAGAAGTGCAATGAGTATACAGCTCCGTGAGCTTGTAGAAACAGTACACACTCGCCACCTCCACACTTCTGATATTTACAGCCTTCTTTATAGATCTACGTCAGAAACACACACACGTATGCCGTGCTGTATATCCTCCGCCAAGCCTGCTGTAGAACATCAAAGTAAACACAACCAGCACTTACACTAGCCTGTATAACAATTGTACTACATATAGCTGACATTACTAGCATTGAACACAAGGTTATTTGTCTTCTTGTCTGTACATTAGATATATTCATTCTCTCTGAAGTCTATCTAGTTTTTCTATTTTTTAAAGGGGTCATATGACGTTGAAAAAAATTATTTTGTGTATTTGGTGTAATGCAATGTGTTTATGTAGTTTAAGGATAAAAAAACACATTATTTTCCACATACTGTGCATTATTGTTGCTCCTCGATGCTCCGCCTTTCTGAAACGCATAGATTTTTACAAAGCTCATCGTTCTGAAAAGTGAGGTGTGCTCTTATTGACAAGCTATCCAGTACATTGTGATTGGCCAAATACCTCAACAGTGTGATGGAAATGCTACGCCCCTTACCATACTGTGATGCTGCGCAATGAGACGAAAAAAAAACATTACAAACTAGGCATTTGGTGCATCCAGTGGGGACAAAATTGTGGATTATAATGACTTATACTGTGTTTTTACGTGTTGCGTTGCATATCACGTCGCCTAAACATAAAACCATGTCTGCATTTGTGATTGGAGAAATTACAAACAACAAGCGCTACTCTACACTGCTCAAAACTCGCGTTTGAATCATCAGTGGCAAATTCTTTAAATATGAAAACATACTTACAGGTTGCGAGTCAGAACAGCCGGCATTGGAGGTTCAGGAAACAGTCCTCGGTTAAATGCATTGCACATACAAATATCTGGTTTGAACTGTTCTGGAACAGTGTTGTAAATACAACTTAACCACTGATTTCTAGTTGTGTCCTCTTTTGGAAGACCAAACAAAGTAGTTTAGCTTTCACAACAAAACACACAGTGTTGCCACGACATGGTGCTGGCATCAACAATATTACAGCAAGAATCAAAGTTACTACTTTCTTTGCATGAATATTTGGGTGGTGTTATGCAAATCTTCCCACACAGTGACGCAGACGTGGGGGTGTGTTTAAATGAGGCATTTTAGGAGGGTGTGGACGAGTCATTGCTGTTTTGAATGTCATAGTTTATTGCATGCTCAGACTGAGCAAGCTGAGGGAATTCGTTCAGATGGTTTATGAAACCATAAATAAACTAATTACAGTCCCTGGTATCATTGTATTTCTTTGTTAGAGTAAAATATTGGAGGTGCATTATATATCAGTACCATGTCAATTATCGTCTGACATTAGAGTTTATATATATATATATATATATATATATATATTTGTATTGGCTGATATTACATTTTAATTGTAAATGCTAATTTCCACTTTTAGATTATATTTACCGATCTTTTGATCACTTGAAATTAAAATAATATATTTTTCCATTTTAAAAATGGTGGAAATGAGCACCAATAATTAAACTTAAAATGAAAATTAATCCTAACTTTTTACTTAATGCATGCTACAGATTTCATTGTAAACAGTTCATCAATGCACATTTCTTAAAAAAATTTGACCTTAGGGTTAGGAATTCATTTTTAATTATGTGAACTGACAGACTTTTATCTGGTGATGTATGCTGGACTTCCCCAATCAATTAGTTTGCACCTTTCTTACAATCGATTGCAAGCTTGCATTCAGATTAGCCTCCAACCAAACAAAAACAACTGGAAAGTCCACAGCCTACACATTTCTTTATTTTACAAAAATCCATTTCACTCTTGTTAATGCATTTCACATTACACAAGAAAAATAAATCCCTGCTTCAGTTTTATTGTGACCGTATATACAGTCAATATAGACAGATACCGATAAACTAAATAAAAAATTTATTGGTCCCAATATATTATGCACCCTTATTCTGTTTTTTTAAGATATTGCCCATTTAAGTAACTAGATTGTACTTAGCTTGTTTTAAGTCACCTGTAGTGTAAATAACTATCTTCTCAATAATATATCTTGGCTGTGTTTAAACCAGTTATAAGTGAACTTGGCAAGCTACTGTCAAAGTACTTTGCTTTTTCACTTTTCAATCAGCCATCCTTCTAGATGAAACAATACTCCTTTCTAATAACTAGGCCAGACATACAACAATTAGTCAGGTTGTGTTTTGTCGGTCCTATTTGCATTAATAATTTACTTAATCACATTGGGGAAATCAGTTCTTGACTTCTATTTATAACCGGTCTCATTGTTTCGGGCAGTGTGTGATCGTTAGCTCTACAAGCCGTGAAGATAAAAATCATCGGGTGGGCGACACATGTACTAAACATTAGGGTAAACAGTGTCTGTGGAGGGACTCAGACTGGCCACATGTTCTCTTCACGGATCACCTCTCTATTCACCTGCCTAAATATAAATGAGATAATTGGCCTTTCGCTTTGTGTGCAGGAAGCAGGTGTGGCTGAGGTACCATGCTGCTGTGCTCTGCTCTGTTCTGAGACAGAGATGTGCTAACTTCAGTGCTGACGAACAGCTTAATGCAGGTCCGCGTTCCCCGGGGAGGCGTCTTCATCGATCATACTGTAGGGCTGATATTGGGGGAGGGTGCACACATCAGCCTGCTGTAAAACCTACTTTCTGCTTTGCACGGTGTTAGGTTGCGCTGTATTTAGTGCCTTTGTTCTTGTATTTGGAGGTGGGTGTCATTAATTCAATTTCCATCTTCTCTCTGTCGTTTTCCCTCCTGATCTCCCTCACTGCATTGCTCTTGTTCTGGACCGTCTGTCTGCGTGCTGCGATCACGCGCTCACCAAACCCCCCCTCCAGCCCTTCCACCTGCCGCCTCCTCCGTCTGTGTCTGTCGCTGTGAGACATGGGGACAGATAATATCTGCCTTAACCTCTCCTCTAATCGCCTAACTGTCTGCTCGTTCACCTCTGCTTTATTTGTTTTCATTTTCCTGTCCTTTTATTTGTTTATCCGTCCCTCCCTCCCTCTCTCCTGCATTGGTTCAAGTTTGCTTGGTCATCACACCATTGATTATTCTCCCTCTCTCTCAAGGGATGGCATATCAGCTGTCAGACCCACCCAAGACACCCACTCACATCCCCCTGTGGCACCACTCCCTGTGTTTCACATCTCCACCCCGCACAACTTCCCATGTAGAATGAATGGCTTAACCATCCATTCACTTCTCCTTTCTTTTCCCGCCGGTGATCGCCTGTACCCCGATAACGCTCCAGGAAAGCTGAAGAGACACTCTCCTTCGGATTCAGCCAAGGAGCAATGAAATGACAAAGAGGGTGGGGAGACTAACGATCGATATATTAGGCTCCTCCTGATTGGCCGATCCACATTGCCCGGTTGCATCACAGCTGCCGATTGGCTGTTGCAGTGTTCCATGCTCCGCAGCTGCAGCTTTGGGGATTTGCCCTTCCTGTCGGCTGCTCTACTTTCTTTCCAATCACAAAAGCCATGTTTAGATCCTGAACTCATGTGATCGGTGCGTAGTTTATGGCCTCGCTGTTTTGTTTTGAGCTGACTCTGTTGCCCCGAAGTCTTAAAGTGACGTTGCTGTCTCCCATGTGCTCTCTATATCTCTCTCTCACTCTGTGTCCTTTTTCCTGCCTCCTCCCTCTTTTCCCTCCCTCTCTGTATCTCTTAATCAAGACACAGCCTGCTCTTTCCTTTGCACTGCTGCCTGCCTCCCGTCTGCACTCCTCCTCCACCTCTCGTGCACTCTCTCACTCGCGCTTTCTGCCATGCGCTTTCAGCCTGTCTCTGTTAGTCGCTCACCTCTGTATTCCCCAGTTACAGGTTTGCAATCTAAACAGCTGCGGCTTTAGGAATTTCATTTATTGTTTTGAACTTTTGTCGCTTGTGTTTTATTGCTTCTAAGTGTTTAGAATGGGACAAGTTTTAACTGAGTTTGTTGCTTTTGTTTTTGTGTCTTTTTGCAAAGACAGGTCTCCTGCCACAAAGGACTCTCTTAGAAGTGCGCGAGGACACGTCACAATGAAAGGGATGCAGGGAGAGCAGGAGGGATGAGAAAGCGATTCAAGTGAAAGAAGTCTTGCATCACCATAAAGTGCCTCATCTGGATGCTGCGGAAGCCCTTCTCTGTGTCCGCTTCGGAGCGCTCTCTTCTCCGCTGACTTGAGCGTGTGCATTTGCGCTTGGCCTTGGCTCGGGTTATATTTCACCCTGACAGTCTATGAACCCATTTGCCTGTTCCTCGATTCCAGCTCCGCCTGCTCGCTATTTCACCTTTTAATACAAGGACGCCAGGCGATTAGTTTCCCTTTTGGGCTCTCAAAGTGTCTCTCTCTTCACTTTTGCAGTCTCTCCATCCCTGGCGATCCAGACATGCGAGTATCTTTAGGGACTGCTACGTCTATGACAACAGGGCAGGGGGTTTCGGAAGCCTAAATTTAGAGAAAGTCCGTTTTACATCAATGCAAGAGGGCTATTTTAAACCCAGAGCTCCAGTGGGTGAGTCTAGACAGTGGGGCTACCACTGCAGACAAATACAAAGTGCCGCGCTACTCTACTTTTAATGCCTCTTTTTCCTGGACGGCAGCCGAAGATGCACCGCAGCATGTCACATTGACCTACTCCACCTTTAGCACGCTCGATTCATCACTCTGTCTACCTGACTTTAAACTGATCTCATATTCTCGTCATACTTCCTCACTGGCTGATCAGCAGACTATGCCCCCTTCTAGACTGGTAGTCTAAGGATCTCCTTGCCCCAGTGCTAATTTTTTGCAGCTTTTGTGCTACATCACGCCTGGCTGCCCCAGCCCAGCCCTCCGTTCACCCACCACTTGCAGAGGGATCGCCATGGCCGTCAATGTGTCCATGGGTCGCGACACCAAGTGGCTGACGCTGGAGGTGTGCAGAGAGTTCCAGCGAGGGACCTGCTCGCGTTCGGACAACGAATGCAAGTTCGCTCACCCCTCTCGCACCTGCCACGTGGAGAACGGCCGCGTCATCGCCTGTTTCGACTCACTCAAGGTAATCCGGATGCATGTGCATGCAGACACTTGTGTTAGTTTTACTATTGCATTGTGATATATTAACCATTAGAGCATTATTTGATGTTTTACTACAGATTTCATTATTCACACATGGTGTTTGGTCATTTTGTCAGATATCACTAACACTGTATCACTGTTTTGCTGAGCAGTGATCTTTCTGAGCTTTAGAATGTAGTTTTTTTCTGTCAGATTCAGTCTAAGACACTGCTACCTCTGGTTATGGATTGGTCAATTATGATAAATAGTACCGTGATGGCACTATGGGACATTCAACAAATGTTCAAGATGAGGTTAGGGATAGCAAATGTCAAAGTTTATGAATATGTCAATGAAAAAAGCATGTTGATTGACTACCAATGAATCTTGGTAGTGTTATATGGTATATCCCCAAAAAAATATGCTAATGCTAATGCAATGGGTTTATCTACAATGCTTTTCTTTGGAACAATGATAAAGTCATTTTAGAGGGAACAGGAACAGGAACAGTTCACTCGGAGAAAAAAAAAATCCATTATCATTAACCCCTTATGTCACTCAACTTTTATGACTTTCTTCTGTGGAACTCAAAATGAGGAATTTTGAAGAATTTACTGGAATTTACCTTTTTATGCCTTGCAGTTATAAAGAATGGGAACTGCAGCTTTGATGCGTCAAAAAGTGACTTTATATATACCAACATTAAAAGTTGGTCAGTAAATCTTTTTTTATTATTATTGACAGAGATGCATCAAAAGTTACTGTACGTACATTCACAGTATGTTACAAAAGATTTCTGTTCCAAATAAATGCTGTTCTTTGGAACTTTCTATTCATCAAAATCATGCAAATATTAAGTAGCACACTTGTTTTCAACATTCATAATGATAAATGTTAATTAAGCTGAAAATCAGCTAATTACAATGATTTCTGAAGGATCATGTGACACGGAAGTCTTCAATGAGACTAAAAATTCAGCTTTGCATCACAGGAATAAATAATATTTTCAAATAGAAAAGTTACTTTGAATTGTAATAATCAAGTAAGTGCAGCCATGGTGAATAGTAAGTAGGACCTACGTCAGTCTGATTCATAAGTCACTGAAAAATCTGACTCAAATGACTGATTAATTAATGAACTGCACGTGATTAGTGGATCTAACAAACTTCAAATTATGTTTCTTTCACAAATCCAATGTACGGCACTAAAAAACTTGAAATATGGCACACAAGTAATTTTATGATGTTTCTATATGCTTTTGGAGCTTGCAGTCCTCAGTGCCCATTCATTGTTATTCCATGAAAAGTAACAGAATATCAAATAAAATCTCTTTTGTGAATATTAGTTTAGTTTAGTTTATTAGTTAATAATAACGTGGACAGTCTCCTTTCTTAAAAAGGGCAGCTTTAGCCTCTATGGCTAATTTCCAGCTGTAGTCCCCGGCCAGTTGTTAATAGTCATATATCAAATAAATACATTACAATTATATTCATATTTACAGCATAGCTAGACAAGAAGGAGTTAGACATACGAGCAAAGTGGCACATCAGACAAGCACAGAAAAGCAAGCACAAATTGCAAAAGCATAAAAGCAGTTCAAGCAATAAAACAGTACAAATCGACACAAAGAATTATATTGTGAACAGAGTTTTAAATTAGATTTAAATGAGACCCTCATTCTAAATGAGATTTTGAACATCAAATTACGACAGAATTTCCACTTTTGGGTGATTTGTCATAAATATAAAGATGTTTGTTTTTTGATTTATGAATTTATAAGCTCACATATTTGTTGTACCTTTTATTTTCGGATTTTTCCATGTTAATCTCAGAAAGCAGCAGCCAGCAGCACTCTGTGGCTTAATGAGGCTCGCATTAACCGTGGCACTGAGTATTGAGCTATGAGCACAGCAAATGTGTTTGTGTGTTTATGTCTCTGTGTATGCGTTTATGGGCAGCTAAAGAGCCAGACAAGGTCCTCTCTGTGCAGCTGTCTCCTCCTTTATTGAACTAGAATGTAATATTTGGCCATTTTTGGCTGTGTTTAGCATGTGTGGGGGAGCTGGGGAGGAGGAGGAGTGAGAGAGAAAGCTACATGAGGCCTAGCAACAACACCAACCGACTGGATACAGTAATCCCTCTGAACCGTGTTACAGTTGTTAGCACTGGGCGCCAGTGACCTGTGCAGATTACTTGCCCATCCAATTGTTTGATTGTTTTTATCAGAGCAGTAAACGCAGACAGCCGTCACTATCTAAAAACTCAGGGTTAGATTGCTGTTATGCCAGAGAGGGAGGTAGATCAAATAAAGCGAGAAAATAAACGAGAGAAATCCTTTGTGATGTTTATATGCGTGTGTCTCTGAGGAGTTTTAATGGTGCCTGCTGAAATGCTAAGGGGAGGTGCGCTTAAAGTCAGCATGAAACTAAAATTTTAGTCCTTTATTGTGACAAATCTGAGTGAAAAGGGTTCTTGAACAAGAAAAAGCGTAGGGTGGAAATTTATTTTGTCTGTTCCAATCAAATTGATTGGATTGTTGTTGTTTTCTAACACATGAATAAAATATGATAGGTAGCACTTTATTTTACAATGCTGTTCCGCATGTAAATACTGTTTACTCATAGTAATTACAATAACTGGGCAATAACTAGGTACTAACCCTGAACCAACCCCTAAACTGAATTTTAAAGGGGTCATATGACATTGCTAAAAAGGAACATTTATTTTGTATATTTGGTGTAATGCAAAGTGTTTATGCAGTTTAAGGTTAAAAAAAACACACGATTTTCCACATACTTTACATTGTTGTTGCTCCTCTGTGCCCCGGCTTTCTGAAACGCATACATTTTTACTCAGCTCATCGTTCTGAAAAGCAATGTCTACGCTGATTGGCCAGCTTTCCAGTGCGTTGTGTTTGGCCAAATGCCTCAAGTGTGTGACGGAAATGTTACATCCTTTACCATAATACTGTGTGTGAGACAGTGATGAGACAAAACCAATAAAACCCATTACAAAAGAGGCATTTGTTGCATCCAGTGGGGAAATAATTCCTGATTATAATGACTTAAATTTTCTTTTTTTCTCGTTGCGTTGCAAATCTTTTCATTATTAAGACTTACACTTACAAGAAAAAAACGGATGACCATTTTCCACAAGTTGATATGATTCTGTAGGGTCTCAGGGAAAAGTCTATAACATACTTTGGTTAAAATTTCTTGAGCAAGTGTAAAACAACAGCCTTTATACCTTGTAAAAAACAGCTCTGTTCACAGCGAGCCGATTCAGTGAATGTCCCTTTAAATGCTAATGAGCCCCCCGCCCCTCTCTTACATGGGGTGATGAGCAGCTCTCTGACTTTTAAAAGAGACTGTTAACTTGAGCTGCCTTTAACATTTATGTATATCTTGTGTAATATCTCAAGTTTTAAGTGCATTCCCCTTCAGTCATGGTCATTGATTTATTTTTATGTTAAAATATCTTCAGCCTGTATCTCCAGACCCAATCTCATCCCCCCAGGCCTCTCTTTCCTCTGCGCCTCTCCACAGCTCCACATCTCTGCTAATTTATCGACATCCCCTAATGGCTGCTACTGTGTACTTCCTTCCACCAGCGTTTTTGATGTTCATTGACAATTAATCTGGTTTGATTAGCTTGAAAAAGTATCAGAGATGCATGATTTAGGCAGTCAGATGGTCTATGTAAATGTGATTCGGTTATTGATGTAGTACTGATGCTGGCACAGGCTTCTGTCTGAAAAACTAAATCAGCAGGTACTGTCATTGGCAGCGTCTAATTCACATGAACATGAGTTGAAAAGCTATTTTTAGGAAATAGGACAACTAAATGGACACTGAGAGACACTGTTCCAGGAAGCACATTTAATAGGGACATATCATGGAAAACAGGATACTTTAACCCTTTTGCAATAACAGAATTGATGTACCATGTCAATATTAAAGTATTAAAAAATATTAAAGTACACTACTGTTCAAAAGTGTGCGGTTGCGTTTTAAATGTTTTTGAAAGAAGTCTCTTTATGCTTTCCTAAACTGCTTTCATATTATACAGTAAAAACAGTAATATTTGAAATATTATTACAATTAAAAGTAACTGCTTCTTATTTGAATATATTTGAAAATGTAATTTATTCCTGCGATTGCAAAGCTGAATTTTCAGGATCATTACTCCAGTCTTCAGTGTCACATGATCCTTCAGAAATCATTCTAATTTTGATTTACTGCTTAGTACACATTTCTTATTATATTACTACTGATCCAAACATTTGTAATGCTTAATATTTTCAATGGGAACAGTAATAATTGTTTTTTTTTAGGATTCCTTCACGAACAGAACGTTTAATTTATTTTGAAAAAGGAAACAGTTTGTAACAAAATGTCTATATTGTCACTTTTGATCAATTTATTGTGTAAATGCACAGAAAAAAATATTAATTTCTTTAAAAAAAAAATATCTTGCTGACCTTTTTGAGTTTGAATTTTGAATAGTTGCATATGAAACATTTTAAATGATACAACCCTTGCGTCAGACAAACTCTATGTGTCTAATAAATGCTAAGTATTATTAAGCATAGTCTTGCATAGTCTCACATTTGAAGGTCTGGGAACCTTGGCTGCTTTGAATGGCCAAGGCCCGCCCAAGAGGCCATATGACTGACAGGCAAAGCAACCAATCACATTTCGTTTTGTGCCGCATCATGTTTAGGGATGTAGAAATGTCCCCACAATAACAGAGCGGTGTATAAAACTCTTGGACAAATTTGAAAGAGTCTATGCTGCGAACTTTACATATTTCAAATACTTTGTCAATCCAGCGTTAAGTTGATCCTGATAATCTGTCATTGTTATCTGTTACAGTTGTTAGATTGTTACTCCTTCCATGAGTGGGCCATGGCACTGTTGTTTCCAGGCAGAATGTTAAAGAACACGACACACACTTCTTCAGAAAATCCTGTAGAATTCAACCAATCAGATGACAACTTTGAATCTTCTGAAGTGTTTCCAATGTTGTGTGCCGTATGCAGGCTGAGACTATTATACATGGAGTGGGTTGTCTTATGGGGGCCGTCATGTTGAAATCACATGACCAGTTAAATGCTACTTCCTTAGTGGTTCCTCTTGCTAGAAGTACTAGAAAACCACCATTTCACAAAAATGAATGAGTGCGCCTTCAAATGACATTAACATTTTTTAATGAAAAACATGATGTTTTTGGGCACTAAAATTGTTAGTGTACAATCTTAAAAATCCGGAAAGGAAAAATAAATACAGTTCTGGGGAATTAGTTTTTTGTACATGGAGATTCACCATGAAAAGGTTCAGTGATTACTACATAAGGATATTGTAGTTTAATCAGATATGCAGTCTGCTTTCTTCATTTGTGCCTTCTCTCTTTTTCTTCCTCCCTCTCCCTTTCTTCCTCTCTGGCCAATCAGTAGTGAGGACACAGTATGTGGCAAAACTTACTCTCGGTTGCCGGGTTTGTTACCATGACTACGCAAAGGAGATCCCTGACCTAGTCCATCCTACATAACATGACTTACAGCTTTTTATCTCTTGTGTTTCTCGGCTCGTGGGGACGCTGTCAGAGCCCTCAGCATATTTCCTGCATCTCTCTGCGGTGGCGACCCGTGTTTTTTTGTTTCTCTGTGTAGTGTGTACTATTGAAATGAGAGGCGTGTTCTTACTGTTTTCCAGAATGTTAAAGCTTGGCTGTGAGGCTGCTTCTCATGTGTGCTTTGGCAGGATCACCTGTCTGCTCCTTTGAGACGGTCTGCTCATTACCCTCACACTCCCACAACACATGCCGCTGATGCAATTGCTCTCAATGTCAGTGTATGAAAGCATCGTACGAGTGTCAGGGCACACAATTAACAATGTTGCACATACCTGTGACATCTCTGCATGCAAGTGCCTGTGGTGGTTTTATTGAGAAGAATTGTAGCGATGTGTTGTTGTGTATGGCATCAGCCTCAGATGGCACACCCACCGACCATCCCATTAACCTCTACAGCCATCTGTTGGTAGACTGTCTGATGCATATTGCCCACAAAAGTACTTTCTTGACTTGGCAAGCTCTAATCTGAATAAAAGAAAAGTTTCAGGTAATTCTGTGCTTTGTTCAGACATAATAATTCTTGTGTTTTGTTTAAATGTTCGTGTATTGTAGAAATTTATATATTGTCATTTCAAATCAGCCATCAAGTTAATAATTAATAGCTAACATTAATACACCCAAATGCATTTGTAAATTGTTTTAATTTTTTTTATACATTATTTTAACAATGTGATTAGGGCTGCAACTAACGATTATTTTGATAATCGATTAATCTGTCGATTATTTTTACGATTAATCGATTAATCGTTTTATGTACTTATATTTTAGTTTTTTCCATTTTTTCCCCAAGTAAATTATTAATAAATGGTCTTTATCATTCAGCATAGATTTAAGAGATTTTAACCATTTTGCACTGTCATATCCTCATCAAAAATATACCTGGAGTTGTTTTATTGTGTTAGTAATCCTTTGTCGAACTCTTCTGCAATCAGAACACTGACCCATACTCTAGCAAATTTCACAAGGAGATTTCAAATAATGTTTTCACCATGGCAGTCCTTAGAGCTCCTAAAGTAGTTTAACATCCTGAACAAAGCTTATTAAGGAATCTTTCAGAACATATTTTCACAAAGAATAAGGATAAAACAGAATAAAATTGCAGTGCATTGTATTTTATTATTTACTGGGAAAAAGCTTTATAGCTTTTGCTGTGAAATTGTAAACAATCCTTCAAAAAAAGTGCCAATGGCATGAAACCTGAATGGAACTCACAATTTAAAGTAAAATCCATCAGAAGGTTGTCCAGAAAAAAAATAGGACACACACAAAAAACCTGCTGTGTGAAAAAGAGCAGTGAATAATACTTACATAATAATAATATCTACATTTACCTCTCTCATTCAGTCATAATTAGGCTGCACGACTGAATTTTGAACTGGTAAACGACAAACTGATCATAGAAAATGTTTGTAAAGCTTTAAATGTTAACTGTTAAAAAGCAATGTTATCAGCTTTTACGACTAAACATTTGCAAACAACATTGTACTGGAGAATCTGCACAAGTGAAAGTCTTAGGGGCCGTTCACAAATCGCGCCTAAAAATGCGTGGAAAACGCTAGGCGCACCGCTTTCTCCTTCTTTCCAAAGCGCTCGCGCAGAAGCGCCCCTGAGGCGTCTGCCTTTGCTAAGCAACCATGACGTGCTCTCTCCTTGAAGACGCGGAAATTTCAGCAAAGGATAAATGGATTTGCAGCTCAAAAAATCGCTTGCAGTAGCTCTGCTACTAAATTTATTTCAAAATGGAAATCCATATACAACTATGATCAGCTGTTCCTTTCATCTTGACTGAGCTTTTAACGTTGTTACGGGAAAGGATGAAGCTGATTGGTTAGTTCTTGTCACATGACCCGCGTGCGGTTGCGGCATTTTGAAAAGTTTAAATGTTTTTAACTCGATGCGGTGCGGTGTTGGAAATAACGAACTTGAGCACGCAAAAGACGCGATATGTGAACGTCCCCTTAAACAGTGCAGTAGTGCAGAGTTTACAGGTTACTCTTCTTTTTTAAAGGCTCAATGTAAAGTACTCCCACATCACGCTGAATGCTGCAGACATAGACATCATATGATGTCTATGGCTGCAGAGACGCTGTTCAGGAAGCACGTGACATAAAACAAGGCCAGCTATTGGCTATTCGCTACTTCTCCTGTTGTACTGGCTGAGTAAAACCTCCGGTGGCTCATTACTGCCACACTTTGGTCACCGCAGATTTGAAATATGCACGAAATGAGCCGCTTACGGCAAATAAAAGTTATTTAGCAACGAATCGATGACTAAATTAGTTGACAACTATTTTAATAATCGATTTTAATCGATTCGTTGTTTCAGCTCTAAATGTGATATGTGCAACAAACATCTTCTCAAATTTGTATTGAGAATCATTTATGAATCTGCTGTTGTCAATAAAAAGATACACTGAGGTCTTCCGGTGGGTTTTTGCCAAAATAATTTAACTTAAGATAAGTCCATCAACATTCACAAATGTTAGTATTGTCATTTTATCTTTTTATCTAATCAATTTTTTTCTTACAAACAAAAATGGGGTGAGCACACTTACATTCTCATTTTAATTGATTTAAACATCGACACCATCGTGTCAATTGATTAATATGCGCCAGGGAGAGAGAGCAAGACAGCACTCGTGTTATTTAAAGACGGTGAGTGTGCGGCCGGGGCTCGCTCCCTCTCTCTCTCTCTCTCTCTCTCTCTCTCTCTCTCTCTCTCTCTCTCTCTCTTTCTCTTCCTCTGTCTCTCTCTCTCTCTCTCTCTCGCGCTCTCTCTCTCTCGCTCTCGCGCTCTCTCTCGCACTCTTTCTCTCGCGCTCTCTCTCTCTGCCTTGTTAAACTGACTGGACTTAAAAACAAATGCAAATGATAAACTTTCACTCTATGATGGTTAAGCATTGCAATTAATCCGCAAATCACATTCGTCAAGGGCCGGGGAGCAGCTGGCCCGTACAGTTAATGAATAACAGATCAACTACGACAGCCTACATCGCACATCCTGCAATGTGACTATCGTGGATTCGTACATTGCGATATCGATGCTTAAACGACACATCGTGCAGCCCTAATGTTAGGCAAATATTAGTAAGTAGGTTTTTTTGAAGTCAAGTCAAGTCACCTTTATTTATATAGCGCTTTAAACAAAATACATTGCGTCAAAGCAACTGAACAACATTCATTTGGAAAACAGTGTGTCAACAATGCAAAATGATAGTTAAAGGCAGTTGATCATTGAATTCAGTGATGTCATCTCTGTTCAGTTAAATAGTGTCTGTGCATTTATTTGCAATCAAGTCAACGATATCGCTGTAGATGAAGTGACCCCAACTAAGCAAGCCAGAGGCGACAGCGGCAAGGAACCGAAACTCCATCGGTGACAGAATGGAGAAAAAAACCTTGGGAGAAACCAGGCTCAGTTGGGGGGCCAGTTCTCCTCTGACCAGACGAAACCAGTAGTTCAATTCCAGGCTGCAGCAAAGTCAGATTGTGCAGAAGAATCATCTGTTTCCTGTGGTCTTGTCCTGGTGGTCTTCTGAGACAAGGTCTTTACAGGGGATCTGTATCTGGGACTCTAGTTGTCCTGGTCTATGCTGTCTTTCATGGCAGTAGAGGTCCTTTCTAGGTGCTGATCCACCATCTGGTCTGGATACGTACTGGATCTGGGTGACTGCAGTGACCCTCTGATCTGGATACAGACTGGAACTGGTGGCTACGGTGACCTCGGAATAAGAGAGAAACAGACAAATATTAGCGTAGATGCCATTCTTCTAATGATGTAGCAAGTACATAGGGTGTTATGGGAAGTGTTCCCGGTTCCGGTTTACCTAATTAATTCGGCCTAAAAATCCTTTAACGGATTTGGATATTAAAAACATATTAGTATGTTATGTGTAAGCCAGGTTAAAGAGATGGGTCTTTAATCTACAACCCGAATTCCGGAAAAGTTGGGACGTTTTTTAAATTTGAATAAAATGAAAACTAAAAGACTTTCAAATCACATGAGCCAATATTTTATTCACAATAGAACATAGATAACATAGCAAATGTTTAAACTGAGAAAGTTTACAATTTTATGCACAAAATGAGCTCATTTCAATTTTGATTTCTGCTACAGGTCTCAAAATAGTTGGGACGGGGCATGTTTACCATGGTGTAGAATCTCCTATTCTTTTCAAAACAGTTTGAAGATGTCTGGGCATTGAGGCTATGAGTTGCTGGAGTTTTGCTGTTGGAATTTGGTCCCATTCTTGCCTTACATAGATTTCCAGCTGCTGAAGAGTTCGTGGTCATCTTTGACGTATTTTTCGTTTAATGATGTGCCAAATGTTCTCTATAGGTGAAAGATCTGGACTGCAGGCAGGCCAGGTTAGCACCCGGACTCTTCTACGACGAAGCCATGCTGTTGTTATAGCTGCAGTATGTGGTTTTGCATTGTCCTGCTGAAATAAACAAGGCCTTCCCTGAAATAGACGTTGTTTGGAGGGAAGCATATGTTGCTCTAAAACCTTTATATACCTTTCAGCATTCACAGAGCCTTCCAAAACATGCAAGCTGCCCATACCGTATGCACTTATGCACCCCCATACCATCAGAGATGCTGGCTTTTGAACTGAACGCTGATAACATGCTGGAAGGTCTCCCTCCTCTTTAGCCCGGAGGACACGGCGTCCGTGATTTCCAACAAGAATGTCAAATTTGGACTCGTCTGACCATAAAACACTATTCCACTTTGAAATAGTCCATTTTAAATGAGCCTTGGCCCACAGGACACGACGGCGCTTCTGGACCATGTTCACATATGGCTTCCTTTTTGCATGATAGAGCTTTAGTTGGCATCTGCTGATGGCACGGCGGATTGTGTTTACCGACAGTGGTTTCTGAAAGTATTCCTGGGCCCATTTAGTAATGTCATTGACACAATCATGCCGATGAGTGATGCAGTGTCGTCTGAGAGCCCAAAGACCACGGGCATCCAATAAAGGTCTCCGGCCTTGTCCCTTACGCACAGAGATTTCTCCAGTTTCTCTGAATCTTTTGATGATGTTATGCACTGTAGATGATGAGATTTGCAAAGCCTTTGCAATTTGACGTTGAGGAACATTGTTTTTAAAGTTTTCCACAATTTTTTTACGCAGTCTTTCACAGATTGGAGAGCCTCTGCCCATCTTTACTTCTGAGAGACTCTGCTTCTCTAAGACAAAGCTTTTATAGCTAATCATGTTACAGACCTGATATCAATTAACTTAATTAATCACTAGATGTTATCCCAGCTGAATCTTTTCAAAACTGCTTGCTTTTTTAGCCATTTGTTGCCCCCGTGCCAACTTTTTTGAGACCTGTAGCAGGCATTAAATTTTAAATGAGCTAATTAAGTGGATAAAAGTGTAAAATTTCTCAGTTTAAACATTTGCTACGTTATCTATGTTCTATTGTGAATAAAATATTGGCTCATGTGATTTGAAATTCCTTTAGTTTTCATTTTATTAAAATTTAAAAAAACGTCCCAACTTTTCCGGAATTCGGGTTGTAGATTTAAACTGCAAGAGTGTGTCTGCCTCCTGAACAATGTTAGGTAGGTTATTCCGGAGTTTAGGCGCCAAATAGGAAAAGGATCTGCCGCCCGCAGTTGATTTTGATATTCTAGGTATTATCAAATTGCCTGCGTTTTGAGAACGTAGCGGACGTAGAGGATTATAATGTAAAAAGAGCTCATTCAAATACTGAGGTGCTAAACCATTCAGGGCTTTATAAGTAATAAGCAATATTTTAAAATCTATACGATGTTTGATAGGGAGCCAGTGCAGTGTTGACAGGACCGGGCTAATATGGTCATACTTCCTGGTTCTAGTAAGAACTCTTGCTGCTGCATTTTGGACTAGCTGTAGTTTGTTTACTAAGCGTGCAGAACAACCACCCAATAAAGCATTACAATAATCTAACCTTGAGGTCATAAATGCATGGATTAACATTTCTGCGTTTGACATTGAGAGCATAGGCCGTAATTTAGATATATTTTTGAGATGGAAAAATGCAGTTTTACAAATGCTAGAAACGTGGCTTTCTAAGGAAAGATTGCGATCAAATAGCACACCTAGGTTCCTAACTGATGACGAAGAATTGACAGAGCAACCATCAAGTCTTAGACAGTGTTCTAGGTTATTACAAGCAGAGTTTTTAGGTCCTATAATTAACACCTCTGTTTTTCAGAATTTAGCAGTAAGAAATTACTCGTCATCCAGTTTTTTATATCGACTATGCATTCCATTAGTTGGCGGTAATATAAGTATGATTTAAACCATGCTAATGCACTTCCATTAATGCCAACAAAGTGTTCAAGTCTATGCAAAAGAATGTTGTGGTAAATTGTGTCAAACGCAGCACTAAGATCCAATAAAACTAATAGAGAGAAACATCCACGATCAGATGATAAGAGCAGGTCATTTGTAACTCTAAGGAGAGCAGTCTCAGTACTATGATACGGTCTAAATCCTGACTGGAAATCCTCACATATACCATTTTTCTCTAAGAAGGAATATAATTGTAAGGATACCACCTTTTCTAGTATCTTGGACAGAAAAGGGAGATTCGAGATTGGTCTATAATTAACTAGTTCTTTGGGGTCAAGTTGTGGTTTTTTGATGAGATGCTTAATAACAGCCAGTTTGAAGGTTTTGGTGACATATCCTAATGACAATGAGGAATTAATAATAGTCAGAAGAGGATCTATGACTTCTGGAAGCACCTCTTTTAGGAGCTTAGATGGTATAGGGTCTAACATGTTGTTGGTTTAGATGATTTAACAAGTTTATACAATTCTTCCTCTCCTATTGTAGAGAATGAGTAGAACTGTTCCTCAGGGGGTCTATAGTGCACTGTTTGATGCGATACTGTAGCTAACGGCTGAATGATTGCAATTTTATCTCTAATGGTATCGATTTTAGAAGTAAAGTAGTTCATAAAGTCATTACTGCTGTGGTGTTGGGAAATGTCAACACTTGTTGAGGCTTTATTTTTTGTTAATTTAGCCACTGTATTGAATAAATACCTGGGGTTATGTTTGTTTTCTTCTAAAAGAGAAGAAAAGTAATCGGATCTAGCAGTTTTTAATGCTTTTCTGATAGGTTACTTTCCCGCCAAGCAATACGAAATACCTCTAGTTTTGTTTTCCTCCAGCTCCATCAATTCCATGTGACAGTATTAAATCTAGAGTATGATTTCGACAATGAGTAGGTCCTGAAAAGTGTTGTCTAACCCCAATAGAGTTCACAATGTCTATAAATGCTGAAACCAATGCATCTTTTTCATTATCAACATGGATATTAAAATCACCAACTATTAAAACTTTATCTGCAGCCAGAACTAACTCGGATGTAAAATCACCAAACTCTTTAATAAAGTCTGTATGGTGCCCTGGTAGCCTGTATACAGTAGCCAGTACAAACATAACAGGGGATTTTTCATTAACATTTGTTTCTCTGGATAATGTTATATGAAGCACCATTACTTCAAACGAGTATATACTTACTTGAAGCCTGCCCTCTGAGAAATCCTGAAAACGTTGTCATAAATTGAAGCAACACCTCCCCCTTTGCCTTTTAGACTCGGCTCATGTTTATAACAGTAATCTTGGGGGTTGCACTCATTTAAAATAATGTAATCATCAGGTTTTAGCCAGGTTTCTGTCAAACAGTACATCTATATTATGATCAGTGATCATATTATTTACAAAAAGTGTTTTCGTAGAAAGGGATCTGATATTCAATAAGCCAAGCTTTATCATTTGTTTATCCATATTGCATCTGTTTTTTATTTGTTGAACCTCAAATTGTTAATCTTAACTTGGTTTGGACGTTTTTTGTATTTTCTAGTTCGGGGAACAGACATAGTCTCTATAGTGTGATATCTAGGTGAAAGAGTCTCTATGTACTGAGAATTAACTGACCTCTGTGACGTGAGGCAGCTAGCAGACGGTCAGTTCAGCCAGTCTGAATTACCAAAAAAGGTGATTAAAGCTGACTTAAACTGTGCATGCATGTAATATATTTTATATATATTATATACAGGATAAATTTATATGTATGCACGTCTAGAAATCAGCCCAGCACTGTCTCACTCATCTAACACATCCTATTTAACTCGTCAGTTAGTGTTTATTTGAGCACTTCTGTCAGTGAACGCCGCCTGCAAAACACTAAAATAAATATCAAAGAAATAATTCAGTTAAACAAGAAAGTAGCCTAAATAAGAAAGTTAAATACACCCTATCTAACGGACACGAACGACGCAGCGCGACAAAATACTGATTATAATCAGTGATGCTACACTGGATGCAGCACAACACGACATGATAAATCCCCATCCGGTCTGTGATGTAGGCTACTGACACAGAGTTCATATGTCCTGTATAGACACTAGACAGACTAAACCTGTCCCAACGCGGTTGTGTTGCGTCCGTTTACTTTTCCGCCACCAAGCAAGCTCAATAACTAACTCTTCATCTGAACGCGCTCTCTTTGAAATAGGAATCGTTGCCATATTTTTTGTTACCATCTTTTATTCATCGCTGTCTCGTTTGTATTTGGCCAGTTTGGAGAAAGCCTCACCAAACCTGACCAGCCAGCGTTTGCGATCACGAGAACTTGTGCAAACGCCGATGGGTGACATGAATGCAGATGACTCCAGATCGGTGATGCGGTATTTGCTTTCCCAACAAGATCCATCGCCCAACACTAAATTAATTTGCTGAATGCATAAACTGTATTTTCCTGCGCTCAAATCTGCATATCTAAAGGAAACGCTGTGTTTGAGGTAATTTGTTAATTACCATAGACTTAGAATTTGCAACTATTACAGTTATTACACTTATATACAAAACTTTTTATTATGCTTGCTATAGAGTTTGTGACGTCACGTGCACTACCGCCGGTGGCAGTAGACAACCGCGGTAGCAACCGACCACCGCGGTGACGCGGTTGTCACGGCAACCGTCACAGCCCTACATATTACAGTGTCTGTCATCGTGCTTGCAAGTTCACACACCTCTTTAATGTTATTTTTAGTGATCTCCGACTGGCGAAGTCGAACATCATTATCCCCGGCATTAATAACAATCTTACTGTATTTACATTTAGCATTAGCCAGCACTTTTAAATTTGCCAAGATGGCAAGATCGCTCTGGCTCCCGGTAAACATTTGACTATGGTGGCTGTTGTCTCTATATTCACGTTCTGTACAATAGAATCACAAATAACTAGAGCACTTTCATCAGATTTCTCAGTGGGTGCATCACTGAGTGGGGAGAACCTGTTTAATGTTTTGATCGGAACAGAAGAGCAGTGTTTTGACCCACGACTACGCTGCCTCACTGTCACTCAGTTGCCCTGCTGCAGGGGCTCTGAGATTGATAAACTGTACATGTGGCAAGAGGTGCAAATAACAATAGCAGGAGAAGCTAGGGCGTAACTTTGGGTCTACCATTGGGGGGGTTAAACTCGCGGCATATTTATTAATTTATTTATTTATTGAATAATTTTCTTGTGTAAAAGGTAACATGCTAATTTGCATAATTTAATTATGCACCCCCCCTTTTTTTAGGTATTTTAATAAGATAGATCCCTAAAATACGTTGCGAATACAGCCCAACTAAAGTTGTTTGAACAACAAAACACATCCACTTGCACATATTTGACAATCAGAATATGAGATATATATAAGGAAATAAAAGCAGATCATCAGTCATTCAGCGCTGACAAGCAATGAATGATTCATCTCCATGGGAACCATAAAGCGATAGTACGATCAATAACGGTCGCCTTGAAAAACTTTTAAACTTACGTGAGAAAAGGTTAAGTAAGGCTTACATTTAAATGTGTCTTTGTTTTGAGTGTATGGTCAATAAATAAAGGAATTAAAAAGATGGGCACCAAACCTGTTTTTCATGTCTCTACTCCCCACACTTTGAGAAACGCTGAGCTAACTTAACAGCTAACTTAGCAATAGCGGTCAGGGATTTTCTTTTCTTTTTTTTGGCCGGTGTCGAGAGAAAGCAGGTTGGGTAATACCAAGTAGTCGGATTCGGTGGGCGGGGGGGGTACATTACAGATTATTTAAAATATGATACTATCTTTCTTGCTGGCAAATTAAATTAATAAAGAAAACGAACAAAAGTATTCATTCTGACTATTTCATATTTATTTTAATCTGAATGATGTGATGATATTGGGGGGGTTATATTAGTTGGATCTGATTTTTGGGGGGTCATGACCCCCGTAACCCCCCTGCAAAATTACGCGCATGAGGAGAAGCCATTACTCACAGTGCTTGATCAAAATATTCTTACTGCGGTTTTTTGATGAACTTGTGAAAAACTGGAGCAAGAGAGAGGAGAGGAGAAAAGAAAACAGCGATAGGTTCGAATGAAAACGCTAATGACAAGCTAACGAGTGCTCGTTAGCTCGTCTTTCTTGAAAAGAAAGACAAAACAGTAAAAATATAATTTCGGCTATTTATAATTTATGCAGTGGTGAAAAAATTGGCATAAAACATGGGGGAAATGCAAAAAAAAAATCATTTGTTTGGTATTCGGCCTTCGGCCCAGTGTTTCATTTTGTTCAGTTTTGGCTTCAGCCAAGAATTTTCATTTCGGAGCATCCCTACTGAAAACTGGTGTAATTACTACAAAAAAATCAGCTTTGTCAACACAGGAATAAATATTATTTTTTAAATATATTAAACCAGAAAACAGTTCTATAACTATCACAATATTACCGATATTACTGTATTTTTACACATACTTGGTTAACAAGATATATACAAAAATATAAATAAAAAAACCCTAAACTTTTTAAATGTACAAATTACTTTCTATCCACTATATTTTGCTACATTTCAACTAAGTTTAGTATGCATAAAGTAATTATTTAATACATTTAACAACAATGTTTGTGTATATACAATATTCAGATATTTGGACATTAGACTTTAAATTGAAGTTAAAAGATACCAAACAGTGTGAATCCAGTGCATAACATTGGTCACAGTGAGATTTCAGGTGAGATTTTCAGCTTCCTACTGGTCAATTGAGCACTGGCATGATTCTCAGATGGGATCATTCTGGGAGACAGATGAACATTGCTTATTGTCATGTTGTACTTTAAAACACTATCACAGTGTTTTGCAGTAAATGTAAACTTTATTATAGAGAAACGCTCCAACTCTGATTATGTTAAGCCCGCTTTATTAAGCAGTTCTTTGCCAAAACCGGTTTCCTGACATTTTATCCTACCCTTCAGATTTTCCTACCAGGATTTACTGCGCATACGCACATAAATATTGCATCCTATTTCTCATGTTGAACAACAATATTTAATGTATCTGCATTACTGTAATTGTAGGTTTAGGGTTGGGGTAGGTGTGCACTTTAATAAAACACAATCTAATAGGTAGGAAAAATATTTATTGTTGTTTTCGTGTAGCTTTATCCCTTCTAGCTACAACCACGAATAGAACACATAATTACTGTATTTGCATTACTGTAAGGGTAGGTTTGGGGTTGTGGTAGGTGTAAATGTTAATAAACCGTAACTTTACAGGTAGCATTTTTTGTTGTCGAATTGTACTACCCACTGTTTTAAAGGGAGGTAACAAAATCTGACAGGGTAGGACAAACTGACAGAACACCGGCTGCAGTGTGGACCAGGCTTTATGCCATTTAGTCAAAGGTCTGGCTACGTGTGACTAGGTGTTGTATAGAGCTGCATGTGTGGGAGTTTCATTGAATGATGCAGCAGTTGGTTGGTGGACCATCTCCAAGACCTCAACAGCACACATTGATCATGCTGTACCTGCACGCTGACACTCCAGACACCCATTTTCATCTCCATTAAGTGCACCACATCACACTGGTCAGCAAGGAGACACCCCCACACTCACTCACTTCAAATTTTGTTTGGACTACATCACTGTTAAAAGCTGCCCTGTGGCTGCTTAAAGACACAGACAAGTGCTTAAATTGCTTTGGGTGGTGGACAGTCACAGATCTGAGTCATATGGAATGACACTTTGACATTCCGTCTGAACTGTTAGCATTGCACAGATACCATTGGGATTTAGTGTTTCCGCAAATTCCATTTGGAATGCGTTGGGATTCCATTTAGATTCCATTCTGTTGGAATCATGCCTTCCTTGATAAGCAGCTCAATTCGGATTTGTGAGCCCAACAACCCATTAAAGCTGCAATTACATAAGTAAAAATTATCCAACCCCCCCCCACAAAAAAGAATTAAAAGTTTTAACAGCAAATCAAGTCATTGTTGATTTGCATGCCTGCTGATGCAGACAGTCGTAACTATCCAGATGACCAGGCAGATGACGTTTAAAAGAGCAGTGTGAAGCATTTAGATGTGTTTTAGCTCTTCTTTCCTCAAAGATATAAATGCATTAAAGGAAGACATCCAGTGCTGTTTTTTGTGAGCACTGAAGAGTTGCACAAGGAGTACAAATCTTCTTTTGGAATAAATTGTCTAAATTAAATCTGTTTTTCTTTATCAATTTTAAATGAAAAAAATGTTTTGCCATCATTTATTCACCCAGAATCCAAGCGTCTCTTCTCCATACAGTCAAAGTGAATGTGGACATGAGCTGTCAAGCCCCAACATTTTATTCCATATGATAGCTTTCTGTGTAGAGCAGACCAAAAGATAGACCTGAATATAAATCTTGCTTTATTACCTTTGACACCATCTATTATCATTGAGTATAAAAGATAAGCAGGTCATGTCTTCTATGTGCATAGAGAAAAACATTAGGAAGACTAAATGATGATAGAATTTTTATTTTTGCCTGCACTGTCACTTTAAGAAAGAATGTGTATGAGCAATCTATCAAAATCATTTGTTTGTAATTTTTATTAAAATATTTCTAAAATGTCACTGTTCCTTTTTAGCTGATGTCATCAGTGACTTTGACTTTTCTAATCCCTGTACTTAAACTATTTAACTATTAAAAATAGTTTAGATCATTTAAGCTTTAAAGAGATAGTTAACCCAAAAATTTTAATTCTGTCATTAATTGCTCACCCTCATGTCGTTCCAAACCCATGAGACCTTCATTCATCTTCGGAACACAAATTAAGATATTTTTGATGTTATCTGCGAGTTCTTCGAGTTCTAGTTGAACTAAACCTTAAAGTTTGATGGCGAATCGATTAATCAAAAATGCACCGTGCCTGATGAAGACCTGATGGTCAAAACGTTGCAATAAAAAAAACATTTAGAGAGCAGTTATATCAGTGTGCAGGCATTACTTTTGCATTGTAATCGATTAACCAACCATTGTGACCATTCTCTAGTAGGGCCCTATGATTTCTGTGAGGTGGAAAATACAAACAGAATCCCAGAATCCATTTATAAAAATGAAAAATGTCTTGGATATGGACCAGTATCTGTGAATATTAAGATGAAAAATGCATCTTTGTGTGAATGAATGGCACTGATGCACAGTTTACGGTTTGGTTCATTAATAAGAGATGCTTTTTATTATTGAAATTGAATGAAATTTGTTCAAACGGAATCCAGAAAATGAATGGAAAACAGAATTCGATAAAAAAATAAACCTGAATTAAAAAAAAAAAAAAAGTATTACATTGGGCCTTAAAAAAGTCATTTTTGTTAAACTTTTGATAAATTGCTGTAAAATTGTTTCATTATTTCAACTAACTAGACATGTTTTTTTAGTAATTTATATTTTTTTAATTTACTCATTGAAACTCTCTATCCTCCGTTGACCTGAAAAATGAACAAAAGAAAGGTGTGTTAGGAAATAGACACGGTTTATCATCAGACCATCAGCAGAAATATGTAACTGCTGGACTGATGGAATGACATCTTTCTCTATTGGGTTATTACAGTACCTTACGCATTGCAGAGCAAGTGGCATTGCTCCATGGGTTCATTGAGTTTGTCTCGCAGCTAATCGACCCTGCTCATGAACGTTTGGTGTGTGTATTTAAACCGTTTCTGCAGCTCGCCAGTCGAATTGTTGCGTGGACAGCTGGGTGATAAACATAATACTATATGTCCGACTCATATGTAGTATGAGCATATACAAAAGCCACAAGGGCTTTATAATCTGTCAGCCGCACAGACAGGCAGACTGTTGATGCGGACAGACAGAAAGAGAAGACTGTCACTGTCAATTCATTTGGAGGTAGTGAAATTTTTTCCGCCCGTGTCCCAATGCTGTCGTTTGGCCGTTTCCTCTGATCGTTTGAAATTCAGACCTTCCAGCACTCCTGAGATTATGCTGTTTTCTTTTCATTAGATAGGGTTTTGGATGTTCCTATTATAGTGGAAGTTGGAATCAGTATGCTTGAATGTCTAGGGATTCCCGTTTAATTTATCCGCTCAATCACGGAGCCCTTATCGTCCTCTCACGCAGTCTTGGATCTTGAATAGTAGCTGAGATTCGGTGTAATTCATCTCTCTGTCTCTCTCTCTTTGTGTCTCCCTCTTCAACCCCTCTAAGGGTCGCTGTACACGTGATAACTGTAAGTACCTGCATCCTCCGCCTCATCTCAAGACCCAGCTGGAGATAAATGGCAGGAACAACCTGATCCAGCAGAAGACCGCAGCTGCCATGCTGGCCCAGCAGATGCAGTTCATGATGCCTGGAACTCAGCTGCAGCCCATAGTGAGAGCCATTTTAATAACCAACAACATCATGACCATTTTGACTTGAAAATGTTGCTTTATTATCTGTTGTTGTCTTTGTGTGTCTCATCCAGACATCGTTCCCAGTAACGCATTCCTTGGCCAACAGTCCAAGCATGGCTTTCAGCCCGTACCTGAGCCACATGAGCCCGGGCATCAGTCTCATGCCCGAACTTCTGCCCAGCACCCCCGTGCTGGTCCCGGGGAGCCCCACCGGCATCGCCATGGGCAACGGAAATTCAACGCAGAAGCATGTTCGCACAGACAAGCTTGAGGTGTTAAACACAGTCTCTAGTAATATCTTCCTAAACAATTATTCGGCATGTAACTCATTCTAAATCCTTTGTCCTTCAGACTCAAAAACATGTCAAATTGTGTGCCAACAGATTTTTAAACACTAGGCGTCACATACACATTATTAGTGTTTACAGAGGAAAAACTGGGCATCGTACACTAAAGGAACGTAAAAAACTCATGCAGGAAAATGTGCCTCATTGCTTGAAGGGGTCATGAACTGCCTTTTTTATTATTTTGAACTGTTCTTTGAGGTCAACTTATATTGTTATCAATATTTTTACATTAAAAAAAAACAAAAAAAAAAACATAATTTAGAAGTATTAGACTATTTCTGTCTTGTTTTGTCCCCCCTCATCGGAACACCCTGTTTGAATAAGTGCGCCATATTATAGACTCGAAAGTAAACGCCTACTGCTGTGATTGGCCAACACTTGTATGTGTTATGTATCCTACAGCCTTTCTAGATGGATGTGCTGTGTTTTAGGTTAAAAACACATAAATACATATCAAACGATCTATTTAACAGACAAAGCAATAGAGATCACATAATGAAAACAGTTACTCACACTTGTGTGGTGCGACATTACTGTCAGATCCAATATAGCCGGCACAGCATCGTCTTTTAGTTTCAATATTTCTGAAAATCCTGCATCGAACTGTGCTTTGTTTGGAAACCAATCCACAGTAAAATGAAGGGAACAAAGGACCAAGTTCTTATTGACGCGGTCTGGAACTTCATTAAAAATAAAATTCATCAAATAAAGTTTATTGTTTGGTTTCTGCATAGACCTGCGTTTACCTCTCTCATTACGTTATTTACACTACATGTGCAAATCTGTGGGCGGGGCTAAACAGGCAGTGTTGTAGGCGGTGTTCAACCATAATATTACATCATAAAGTGACACATTCCAAAACCTGTCGCTTTGGCAGACTGGCTTCGGTATAAGCTGTTTTTAGACTTACGGTAAAGTTTTGAGTTCTGAAACTTACCAAATATTTTTATAGCACAATGACCTCTAATATATTAAAAGATCAAGGGAATTTTGATTTCTAAGTTCATGACCCTTTTAAATCACTTGACAAATGAACTCAGTATGTGTTTTTAAATCAACTCATAATATCAAACTTGTTTGATATCCTCAGACTATGAAATCTTTGTCTGAAGCTAAAAGAAGTCTGTGCCCATCATGCACTTCATGCAATTTTGTGTGAAATCTGTCATCTGACTGCCCAAAATCTGCAATCCGGGGTCTGACTTTTGGCATCTAGTGGTGACTCGTCCAGACTGCCAATCAGGGCAAAAATCTGTGTGAAAATCATAACGTGTATTCCGGCTTTTAGTCATCAGACTTAAGACCATAGTTAGACCATATTTGGCGATAAAACAAGCGCAAGCGGT
Organism: Carassius carassius; assembly: GCF_963082965.1. Taxonomy (NCBI): domain Eukaryota; kingdom Metazoa; phylum Chordata; class Actinopteri; order Cypriniformes; family Cyprinidae; genus Carassius; species Carassius carassius. The sequence goes on along the minus strand of NC_081783.1, from coordinate 6,562,390 downwards.
GAACCAATTCGGTAACACTTTACAATAACAGTACATTAATAATCATATACCTAAATAAAATATTATTTAAATAAAAATTGTTGATGAGTTATTGCATGCATTAATCAAGAACTAATCTTAACTACAACATGAGTCTTATGAATTCATGTGTAAAGTGTTACTTGAATACTATAACAAATACTTTAACAAATATGAACTAACATATAGTCAAGGTAGTTGTTATTCACACATGAATTCATATGATTCATGTCATAGTTAAGATTAGTTTTGATATTTAATTTAGATATTAATACATGATTATTCATATACATATTAATATATGATCATATCATATTCATATATTATAAAGTCTATAGACTTAAAAATCCTATAGACTTAGATTGAATGAGTCAAAAATATAGGCCAGAATATGATGTAGACTTGAGACTGGGCATATTTCGACCTGGGCCAATGAGCGAACACCTAACAAACACCCTAGCAACTACAAAGCAACATGCTTAAAGAATCTATATCCCTAATAGAAACATCCTGGCAACCATTCATTCAACATAGAATTGGGCAAGGGTCACACACTTCTTTTTCCAAATGTAAGAATCTAGTTTGTAATGCTATTGTGTCAAGATAAAAATTGTAATGACTGTCAGCGTGACTAATGGGTGATAGTAAATCTCTGCTGTTCTGCTCTCAGGTGTGTCGAGAATTCCAGCGGGGGAACTGCACACGCGGGGAGAACGACTGCCGCTATGCCCACCCAATGGAAGCCGCCATGGTGGACGGCAGTGAGAACTCCGTCATTGTTTGCATGGATTACATCAAGGGCCGATGCACCCGTGACAAATGCAAGTACTTTCACCCTCCAGCTCACTTACAGGCCCGGATAAAGGCGGCGCAGCACCAAGCCAGCCAGAATGCTGCTGCCATGGTGAGTTACTGAGACGATCCCATTACAATGACATCACAAGCACTAATTCTCACGATTATAACAAACACACATCACAGTACAGAAGATGATGCCTTCAGCCAATATGGCAACATATTGATAATTAAGCTACATATTCATTTGTGAAAAATGCTTTATTTTATTCATCCATCTAAAATAAAATTATTTACAAATATCTTATAACAAAGACATTGCTATTAATTGAATTTGTTACACATTTAAATAACTTCTGACCATTCTATCACATTTGGCACAAATCAAACTTAATCGAAGAATGACTTGCAAACTCAAGGCACTTGAATGAATGTTAAAAATCATTTGTTTTTTCATTATTCTTAAATTCAGGATTACCATTCATTATTCAATTATATTTTATCACACAAGTTTTTGTGTGTGTGTGTGTGTGTGTGTGTGTGTGTGTGTGTGTGTGTGTGTGTGTGTGTTTGAAAGAAGTCAGTGAGGCTCACCAAGGCTGCATTTATAGATAAAAAATATAGTACAATTCTAAAAGATTATATTACAATATAATATAATTACAATTATATTATTACAATTAAATTATATTACAATTGAAAATAATTTCAATATATATTTACAATGTAATTGTGATGCAAAGCTGAATTTTCGGCATCATTACTCCTGTCTTCAGTTTCACATGATCCTTCAGAAATCATTCTAATATGTTGATTTGCAGCTGAAGAAACATGTATTATTATCATTCTTATTATCACACAGAAAACAGTTGTGCTGCTTAATATTTTTGTGAAAACTATGATAATTTTTTTCTGGATTTTTTGATAAATAGGAATTTTGTGTGAAATAGAAATCTTTTGTTACATTACATGTCTTTACAGTTGATCATGATCATAAACACTGAAGTAAATTGCTTTGGATGTTCACATTTGTTTTCAAGTTCACATAACCGCGATGCACAGTGTTATGTAGTAAGCTACATCACCACACTATTTCAATGGAAACTAGAGTTAAATCTTTTTGTAATATGTGCCTAGTAATTCATCAAATCTCATGTCATACTGGGCCATTTTAGTAAGCAAGTAGCCATTTTAGCATGTGGTTTTATCCAAGGCAACTTTTTACAGGAACAGTCCCCCTGGAGTAACCTTAGTGACCAGCAGCCTTAGTTTTAGCCAGTGTGCTATTTTCAGTAAGCTTTACAAGTGTCAGATGAAAGTATGTGTATTTATAACTCACTTTCCACACACCTTCAATGTGAGATTCATGAGTGTATTAACTAATTCAGATCCCCGCAGGAGGGTGTGTGTGTGTGTATGTGTGTGTGTGTGTGTGTGTCTGCAGGCGAGCTCTTTGTCTTCTATGTAATGTATGAAGACCTGGGCTCAGTGATGGGTTACAAACAGTGTATGCAGTGCAGTGCAGGTGCAGGAGAGACAAATGATAAGAAAGGAAAAAACAAGCAATTCATTCCCACAGAAACCTCCACTAGTTAGCAGCCTCCCACCCAAGAGTGTACTGCAGACAGTTTCTCTTTCATAATGTGTCAGTTTTCTCCCAGTCTCCCAAGTGTTATCGTGTAACATTTTTACCAAGGTTTATTTACAGTGCACAGATGTGGGGACCTTATCCAAAAATCCTCCTCTGCTTCTTGCAGTCACCTGGCCTGCCTGAGGCTTTATCATATGTTGGCTTTATTTGACTCTCTCTTGAATCATGCTGTCATTCTTTTTAAACACTGCTTGATTGTCTTTACATCCTCACAGCTCTCTTTGTTGTCCTACAAGCTTATTACCCAGCTCTCTCTCTAACCTCAGCTGCATCTGTTCCTTCACGGCTCATTCTCTTGTCTCATGTTTATGTCTACTGTCTTTGATTGGTTTGCCATCATCATGTGGTCACTGCTCGCTTACCCAGCCCTCAGAGCGTCCTCTGAAGCGCAGCCTGCAACCAACTTTCAATCTGGTACTTTAATCTTTCACCCATTTTTTTTGTCTTTTTTCATTTTGTTTGCCGATTTGTTCATTTCTAATAGCTCAGTTTGTGTTTTGGATGAAAGCAATAATGCTGCAAGAAACCAGCCACAAACTCTGTGTAAACTAATCATTGTCTTAGAAGTGAAATAAAAATGAATACATTTGTGGTCTGGATTCTAAAAGTATATTTCTCAATACTTTTCTCCACAGGCACTTCAGAAAATCAAAAAATGTAAAGTAAACCAACTAGCTCAGTTGATTCGATTTTGAAGATCGGAAAAAGGATGCAATAATGTATCTTTAATAGTGATGCAAAATACTTTTATATGAGTACCATATTGCTTGTCATCCAGTAATAGTTCTTTACATATTAATTCATATTGAATATTTAATTGTTCATGCTCGTTTTTTCTATTTTTACATTTAGATTGCCTTTGTCAAAATAAGCAAAAAAGCAAATCTCAAAATAAATCTACATTTTCTTGCTGTACATTATAATGTTGTGCAAATTCAGATTGTAGCATTTAAAATGATTGGGTTGCACTTTATTTTAAGGTGTCTTTGTTACAGTGTTTATTGTACAGTAATATTAATTAAATACATGTACTTACTATAAGGTTAGGGTTTGGTTTAGGGTTACTTGCATATAAATATGCATAATTAAGTGTTGTTATAATAGTAAGTGCATGTAATGTGCAACAAGGGCACCTAAAAATAAAGTGTTACCAATGATTGATTTTAGTTTTTAATATTTATTTTTAACTTATTTAGACAGAATTTTAGCATCTGAGTTTTAGAGGTTAAACATGAAAATAGTTTTCATCTTATAAGCATTGGTCAGGAATTTAATATCATATATTTTTTTTAATGAGGGATAATTTAATACTTGTTCCACTGTTAAATTACATTTCATTTTAAAGAGTTTGTCATCATTTACTCACCTTCATGTCATTCCAAACTTGTATGTATTTATTTCTTCTCAATGTTGGAAAACAAACCGTGTTGGTGACCAATTGACTTCCATTGTCTGGACAAAAAACACTGAGACGTTTCTAAAAATAAATGCTCCATTCAGATTTGTAATGACATAAGGGTGCGTGATTAATGAACTTTTTAATGTGTTTCCTTATTGGAAAACATATTTTTTGCTCTTACATTACAACATCTATTAATAACTAACAAGATAAGTAGCTGTGTAATAATAATATAGATACAAAAAAAATATTTTGTGGGGTTTGCAGTTCTCATTGCCATGGAAACAACAACTTCTGATTGGTGAATCTCGCTACAGAATTGTGGGTAGTGCAATACCTCATCTGTAATTAATTCAGCAGATAAGCAATTGTTTTCAGTGAAGTTTAAATCACTGGCTTATGCAATCTACAGAAACATATACCACCGTCCTCATAAGCTTAGAGCTCATAGGTGGTCTTTCTGGAAAGGATTATGCATTGTTTAATATCAGTTTCACTGTGGAGATTTGGATTGAGATTTTTACTTCAGAAACCCGACTGTTGAGCTGTATACAGTACAGCACATTATTATTGGGTTGTGGGATTGAGTTCACTCGTGTAAATCATGAGGTCGGACTGCTCCCCCATCTTCCCTCGGTTAGTGGATCACAGATATCCTCTTTCCTGCTGACCTTGCTCTCTTATCATGTTGCATATCAGTCTTCAGACAGAATTACACATTGGAAGACAGCCGCACATCCTCCTCATTATGCATTCATCTAGACTGAGCATTCTGTGTTTAATTATCAGAGGCCTCACCTCTGTTTCTCTTTCTGATATCGCTCTTCCTCATGCAAGGCTTCATGCTTCTGATGGCCCTTTAGAAAAATGGAGAAGCACGCACAGACATTTGTCAGAGAAGGAAGAACAGCATATCATTAATTAAAAAATCTTCACAGAATACAATGTAGTTGATGAACATACAGGTGATTAGCACTAGCTGTCACAAACTAGCTAACCCTAACAATGTAGATGATTAAAAAAACAACTTAAAGGGTTAGTGCGCCCAAAAATGAAAATTAGGCCCCCTCAAGTCATCCTAGGTGTATATGACTTTCTTCTTTCAGACAAATCCAGTCAGAGTTATATAAAAAGTTGTCTTTAATCTTTCAAGCTGTTTATTGCCACTCAGTGGGTGTTGCATGCATCAGTCCAAAAGAAGTTAAATAAAAAGCCCATCCATTAAAAAAAAATGTCTCACACGGCTCCAGGGGGTGAACAAAGGCCTCCTGTAGTGAAACTATGCCATATTAAAAACCTAATAATCCCCTTAATCTAGCTTGCGCTCACTGCTGTACACGGGAGCAGCTCTGGGCGGATGACATATGAGGTCGGGCTAATATTCCCCAGGCTCCGGGTGTGTGTTCACAGTGTGTGTGTGTGTGTGTGTGTGTGTGTGTGTGTGTGTGTGTGTTCACAACTGTGTGTGTGAACTTTGGATGGGTTAAATGCTGATGTCTGAAATAGCTGTTTTCTATTTGCATACATTTTAAAATGCAGTTTAATCCTTTGATGGTAATAGCATCATTGCTCCAGTCTTCAGTGTCACATGATCCTACAGAAATCATTCTAATATGCTGGTTTGCTGCTCAAGGACATTTCTTGTTATCGTTTTAACAATTACCACTAATATTTTTCTGGAAACCATGTATTAGAATGGAAATATACAGATGTGAATAAAAATGTTTTTCTCCAATAAACGTTGGCCACAATTATTATCACCCCTTCATATTCCCATTCATATTTACATTTTTTTTGGCACACCAGGGTGACTACAAACATGATATTGTCCTGCCATGTCCTGCTAATTTCCCTTAATCATCCATTTCAATTAGTAAAGTCAAAGAATATAGTTCTGATGTGCAACAAAATATTTTTAGATTGTAATATATATTATATTTTTATAAGAATGGTTTTAAGGCATTATAGGCTTTTAGCTGGCTCTCTCAGCAAATGGAAGTTGAAAAATAAATGCAATAAAATGGGGCTAATAATTATGGCCAAGATGTACCTTGTAAAAACATTTATTTCATGATGAAAGTTTCCCCTACTTTCAGTTGTTTTGCATCAATTAAAGGTTGGATTTTTCTGTGTATTTTGAATGAACGATCAAAATAATAAACAATGCAGATTTATTTCACCAATCTTCTTTGATAATATTTATTAAGGGGGTCCATAATTCTAACCATAGCTGTATATATGATTATATATTGGTAGCAGTGTTGGGGAAAGTTACTTTTAAAAGTAATGCATCACAATATTGCATTACTCCATAAAAAAGTAACTAATTGTGCTACGAAGTTACACTTTATGAAAAGTAATTCATTGTTACTTTTGGGTTACTTTTTGTCACCTGGGCTGCGATTGAAAAAGTAGTTTAGAAATGTCATTGTAAATTTAAAAATAATGCATTACTTTACAAGTTACTTGAAAAAAGAAATCTATTTGACTTGTAAAGCTTTACCCCAACACTGATCAGAAGTATGAGTATACTCGGTACTGTTTAAAAGTTTGAACTTCACACACGCACACATATGATAAAAAAGATACTTTGTGACCCTGGACCACAAAACAGTCTTAAGTCGATGGGGTATATTTGTAGCAATAGGCAAAAATTGTATGGGTCAAAAATATATTTTTTTTTTATGCCAAAAATCATTAGGATATTAACTAAAGAACATGTTCGATGAAGATATTTTGTAAATGTCCTACTGTAAATATATCATCACTTAATTTTTTATTAGTAATATGCATTGCTAAGAACTTCATTTGGACATCTTTAAAGCCAATATTCTTGATATTTAGATTTTTTTGCACCCTCAGATTCCAGATTTTCAAATAGTTGTATATCGGCCAAATATTGTCCAATCCTAGCAAACCATACATCAACGGAAAGCTTGTTTATTCAGCTGTCAGATGATGTATAAATCTCAATTTCCAAAAATGTACCCTTATTTGACCCATTGATCCATTTTTCTGTTGCATTCTAAAAAAAAAGTAGTCAAGCATGTCTCCATCTATGTTTTGAAAATGTTTTATTCATTTATAAAACCTGGTTTGCAACACTGATAATGACAAACACACAGTATGTCAGATTTATTGGCATGACTGGACATGAACACACACTGTACAAAGTTTCCTGTAGCTCAGTATCATGGCTATCTTTAACGTTTCTTTCTGCCCACCATCTTTCTTTTTGTTTTGTTTTTTCCGATCACTTCAGGCTTTGCCACCAGGAGCCATGCAACCAAAGAGACCGACCCTTGAGAAGACTAACGGTGCGGCTGCCATCTTCAACCCCAGCATGTTCCACTACCAGCAGGCTTTGGCCAGCATGCAGCTGCAGCAGCAGCCAGCGTTCATTCCCACAGGTCAGCTCATGCAGACAGATGATTCCCTTGTGCTCTGATCTAATATCACTGTATTCCTGTAATAGTTTGGCTTGCATTAATACAGCACTTTAAAGACAAAGTGCCTGGCTAGACGAGGACTTGAGCACTTTTTCTGCTTGCCATCTCTCTCCCTGTAAGCCCACTTGCTCTCTTTATCTCGTAGTAGTCCACCCTACTATGCACATGGCATGCTAATTAGTCCCATGATGCATACAGTCCCACGTCTCCTCATGCACCTGCACCTGAGCATTAGCTTCTTTTTTTCTGATGCCGCACAGCACTATGTTCACTGTTGTCACATAATCAGTAAAAAGCTAGATTGTATTTTGCCTAAATGACTGTAGCAGCAACCCTTCTGCCTAAAAAGAGGCTCTGAGAGGATAGTTACAGTACGTTTGACACACAGAGGAGAGTTTAAAAATAGGAGTTCTGTTGCTTTAAGTCCAAATCTAGAGCACTGCAGTGATTGTCATTTTGACACAAAGTTAGCATTACCCTGGTTCCCTTAAGAACCCAATAGGATTCTTCATTTGGTTTTGGAAAATTGCATATAATAAGCTCTTTGATAAATAATGATATATAACCCTTACACATTTTGTTCATCATGATAATCTTCAGAAATGAACACAACTTAGATATTTTGAAGCGTAAAAAAAATCGCCATAAGTAAAAGGCTAAATATAGGCTATAAATAAACTACACCTCAATATAAGCTTGAGTAGCTAGCGATAGAGTGATTATTAATGAAATGAGGCTGTAAAGGCAGACATACTAAAAATTATAACTAGTTTTGGGGTTGTGGTCTACAAAAATATACAATACGTGCTGCACTTGATTACATTTGAGATTAGCTATATGTTAGTGCTTCCTATATATATATATATATGCTTTTTTTCTCTTCTGTGAAAATAAACAAAAAAAAAACGTTTTATTCCCAATAAGATGCTCCTTAAATTGAAAATGTCCCTCTAATTCCACCTGCCGTTTAATGACATTAGCGTGTAGCAAATAATGTTTCACAGCTGTGACGTAAACTACATATTGATGGTACAAAAATACCCCACCCAAACATTTTGTTTCAGTGGAAATACCTCAGCAGCACAGGAAAGAAAACTGCCATTTCTTGAGATCTTTATAGGCAACATGAAATCAAAATGGGCCCTTTTAATTTTTTTATAAATGTTTTATGCTTGATAATGCAGTGCATGTTATTTTAAGTCAAGAAAATAGTCTTCTCTGCTTGTAAAATTGCTTTTTTTTCTGTTGGCATGACAATAGCTGTAACATAGCCTTGCTGAAATTCACCTTCCTGATTCATGATGGATGAATTGAAGCTCAATCCTAGATGTGATCCCACTGAATTTTCCGTTTAACTCCAATGTAATGTACATTTCGAAATGTAAATGTTCAGTGAATGCTGGTCCAAAAATCAAGTACTAGGCTTGACTTGTTAGCATTAGGCTAATCAGCTGATGAGACAAGAAAGCGTATCAGCACAACAACGGATTGGCAGCCAGGTTAACATCCCCCTCCTGATGAGGATCTTTCTACCCGTGTGATTCATTTCCTCTTGGTTTCTCCCTGCTTTGTGTCCGAGTCTCCATCTCGCCACCGTGTCGCCCATAATGACGGTCATTTCTCTTTCGCTGTGTGTCACTAACTCAAAGTTGTTTTGTCTTGTTCTCATGCTGCTTTCACTCCCCTTTCTCTGCATCTCTTCCACTCCTCCATCCTCCTCGGTCTCTCTTCTCCTGGGCTCTTTGTGCATGGTGTTGCAGGCTCCGTATTCTGCATGGCTCCATCTGGAGGCATTGGTAGGTCACTTCCCAGTCTCTCTGAATGAGCGGTTTCCTTACAGCAGCATCTCAGATCTGTGGCAGACAGGAGGGTGATCCACGACTAACTCCCAGCAGGCCCAGCACTGTATCATGGGGTGTTTCTTCTGCTTTGGGCACTTTTGTTTTGTTTTGTTTTGTTTTGTTTTGTTTTGTTTTGTTTTGTTTTGTTTTGTTGATTGGTTTGATGTTGTTTTGTTTTGTTTTGCTTATTTTGGTTTTTCTTCGGTTTGGGGTTTTGTTTTTTGTTAAAACTTACCATCCCTTTATTTTTGCTACTTTTCACATGTCTATTATATGTAGATTACATTGTTTTTTTGTTTAGTTTTTCGTCCCAGACGCAGACATCCAATCCAAATAATGAAATTTCATTATAACATGAAACAACATGAATTACAACATTTCACATGTATGGTAAATCTAAAAACATAAGTAATATTATAAACTTTTATAAATATAATTGACCATAAATCATTTCCTTTAAATTCTTAATAATTGTGAAAATAATTACAAATCATTCATTCAAATCAATTGTATATATAATATAATTTTTAAACGCATTATAAGTGCATAGTTTACAGATGCTAATCAAATAAATAAAAGTAAGCAACATTAAATATCACTTTTGGACAAAATATTTTGATTGTCTGGCACTTTCAGTCTAGCTGCTGTTTTTTTAAATAATGCTAGCTGTAAAATTAGCATTAGCAAGACAAAAGTGTTGGCTATTTTATGAAAAAAAAAATTTATTTCAATAAAAGAATGCTTTCAAACACATTATATCATTTGGGATATGATAGAAATGCTCAGGACTTTGAGGGAAAAAAAGACAAAAAAAATATGATTGTGAAAATGTAACTGTAAATGTAATCATAAACCATTTCCATTTTAATTGTAACAGTATTATAATTTGTAAAAAAAAAAACACATTATTCAAATCATATATATATATATATATATATATATATATATATATATATATATATATATATATATATATATATACATATATATTTACACATTATGATTCTATTGTTCATAGCCACCAAAATATATCTCTCATAAACAGAATATTTGATTTTTAATTTTTTTTTTTTTTTAGCAATTTATTTCCGTTTTTACAAAGAAGTACTGTTAAACACAATACATGACTATTGACTTTCAGGAGAAAAGTTAAAAAAGTGCTCATAGTCAAAAGAAACACTTCTAACATCATCACAAGATATATGTAATGTTCAGTACTGAAATTGACAAGGACTTAACTTGTGCACCTTACATAGTCATTTTCATTAGGTCTCAAACTGGAGGCCCAACCCGTCTGTCACTGCGTTTACACCCAACCTGTCTGCTTTCACCGCTTCCTATCATTTGCTCATTATTTTGGCTTGTCGTATGCGTTTGTGCATGCATGTGAGCGTGTGATTTTGTGTGCAGCTGACGTCACAGTGCAGGCACAAACAAGCAAGGCCAAAGTCTTCAGAGTGACTCATTAAGTCTGGTTCCTTTTTCTTTGTGCCCTTTCCTCCTCCTCCTCTCCTCTCCCTCACCTCCTGAAATCTGTTATAGGCCTTTTCAAACCCCCAGGCCCAATGACAGAGGGCCGCTGGGAGAGGCGGGACTGGACCAGCTGCAGGGCCCCCCAAAGCCGTTACCTGTCAGGGCCTGGACATACTGGTGAGGGTAGAGTCTAGGTCCCCTCCCCTCACAAACACACACAAAAACTTACCATTCACCCGTTAAGAAAGGTAGAAATCACCCCTGCTCACTCAGTGTTAACAAACCCAAAATAAGCCTAGCATAAATGCAGTTGCACACACACTTCCATGCCCATAGATGAACAATGCTCTCCTTTTTTAGCTGGCCAAGTTAAATTTGTCCTTTACAGTCGTTTAGCTGGTAACAATCCGTTCAAAACACTAGATCTGTGCTGAACCAGTGAGTGTGCCAGTGAGTGCCTGTGCCTGTGCCTGTATTTTTAAGTTTTATGACATCATTTGACATCTGTGATGCACTGTATGCTGTGTACATATCATGCTCTGTTAATTTGCAGTTTTCCTTATAATATGACCTTTATCTCTTAAACTTCATCTGGTTTTATTAGATTTGATACTTGTATTCGATTACAGGTATTGTAGAACATTTATGTCTTTCATTATCAGGTTAACTCCCAACCAAAGAAGTAAAGTGTCATATTATTTTAAGGCAACTTGAATGGGAATGAACTGCATATTTACATTCCCCTTCTTTCCTTACTTTATATTTATCCATTGTCCGGCCCCCATCAAAATATGACAGTCAGACGTTCCCGTCTGTTCCAAATGTTTGTAATTTTGATGATGGCCATGTTTTTATTTTACCCTTAATAGCTTTATCTAAATGTAACTGTGATCGGATAAAACTCTCTAAGCTAAAAGGTAACGAAACAAAATGTTTTGAAGTTCTGTTTGCATGTTTGTACTGTGTGAATACATCATCTTTGCAGTACATGAAGACGTAGCTGCCATGACTCTGGCATATTATGTCATGGTACTCATAACATTCCTCCTCCCCTCCACCTTCCCCCTTCCCTTGTTTCTTGTCTGACTCGCCTGAAAAAAGTTCCCATGATGCACGGTGCCACCACTTCCACTGTTTCGTCGGCTACGACCCCAGTCACCAATGTTCCTTTTGCTGAATCAGCCACCTCCAACCAGGTTTGCCCCTTCATTTTGGCCTCTCCTTTTTACAGCTGTAAGGCATCCGACTCTGGTCCATAGACAGTTGTTTGTTTTTATATATAGACTTGAAAATTGAAATCAAACTCTGATGGTGTTATCCAAGTAAAGATAATGTTAATGCAACTGTTCTCCGATTCCAAATGGAATTTCCAAACGATTCCAATGTCCTTGAGTTCTCTATGGACCAGTGAGGAGCACAATGTCCCGTTTCCACCATGTGTCCGTGTGTTCACATCTCTGTCTGTTTCAGTCTCTTCACTGTGTTAGAGAGCAAAAAGCTACATTTAAAGGGATAGTTCACCCAAAATAACATTTCTGTCATTAATTACTCACCCTCATGTTGTTTCAAACCCGTATGCTGTTATTTTTTTCATTCACAACATTAGACATTAATAATGAATCATTAGCCAACTCTTTCCATACAACAACAGTTTATAGTGACCACATTAAGGGAAAATAAATAACAAGGCACTGTACCATTTTATTTCATGTTTTCTGAAGTTAAATGTTAGCTTATATTATAAAATAGCCATTTTTATTAGATTCCCTGATTACTTAAATGATAATTGAATGAGTCTTGTTTCAGTTCTTTTCAGTAAACTATTTGATCTGATTCTCAAATGACTTGATTTTATTTTTGATTGCTTCTATTGTCCACATTTGTAAGTTGCTTTGAAAAAAAACTTCTTCTAAATGACTTAATGTAAATTATTATTATTTTTTAGTTCATTCTTTTCACTAAATCAGTTGAATGATTGAATTATGAATTGTACTGATTTGATTCTAAGTGGTTTAATTGATCATTTTTGCATTCGTTTGTTAAGTCGTAACAACATGAGGGCAAGTAAATGATGACAGAATGTATATTTTTGAACAAACTATCCCTTTAAGTGATACATTTCAAAAGCTCATTGTCTTTTCTTCCCCCTTCACCATGTTTTAGGAATTCTGCACTGGAGCAAGTTGTCTCTGTGGCTCACATAGAGTGAGATGGTATTTGTTTCCTCTGCGTTTTTCTGTGAATATGATGTGGGTGTCTGTTTTTAGATGACAGTTCTCTGAATTTGTGTTTGTCCTTCCTTCATTGTCAAAAATTCACCTTTAAGGGAAATTGAAGTTCACCATTTAGTCTGTTTAGTTCGTTTGTTCTGCAGAATCATAGGCAAGCCACAAGCCTGACCTGGACAAACTTTCCGAAAAAGCTTGTTTTGCTTGCCTCTTTGTTTCTTAAAGAGCTACATTGTGGATTGTTTACAGGGTTCCTACGCAGTTTAGAAAAGTATAGAATGACCCTATTCTGTTTTTCATAAAAAAGTGTGAAAGTGTGTCAAACATAATCGAATTATAAATATTTCTATTCAGGTGCTTGGCGTGTTTGTGAAGAGTGTCAAATGTTTCTATTTAGAATTGTTTTTTTAAGCATTTAGCCAATCACAGATATGTCTGTTGAGCATATACTTTTTTTTAGGAGTGATAATCATATTTAAATCTGGGATTGAATCTGAAATTGTGATTGTCACCGTGATAACCATAGCAGCGGCTGGGAGAAAAAAAATCTGAAATCTTGAGATGTAAATGAAAAGTAATAGACGTGCCACTTGTTCTATATAATGAGTTATTTTGTTCTTCATTTCATTAGTGGCTTTTTACTTGACATTTTTAAAGCAGTGTTTTCTTAATCAAAAAATCAGTCAACATGCTGTTTTAATGTATTAACTCGAATAGCTAAATAAAACAGTTAAGTAGTTCCAATAGTTTTTGCTATGGTACCAAGAACCATTTAATTACTGCTATTAGTACTGACTAGAGACATTTAGGTAATGCTAGTTTTTGTGAGAGCATCAAATTGTGAATTCAATATTGGGAATCAATTCTTTTTAATCATATTTTTTACTATGAAATGGAAAATGTGTAGGAACCCTGTGTTTAGCATTATGTAAGCTGCCAAAATCTTCGGTGTGGTTTTCAGCTCTAGTTTAGCATGTAATAGTAATTCTGGAGTTCAGGTAAAGACCAATAATTCTGCGCAGACTTGAGGTGTCCGCACTCATTTACGGCTTCGCTTGCTTTTTTGCCGAAATGCGTCTCACAAAATTACGATTGTGAAAATGCAGGTCTGCAAGATAACTGATGCATTATTTGATCATATGGCACAATATTTATTCATACTCTTGTAATTATTGTTCTCATTTTCGAAATGAACTTTGGATTTGATGTTGGAGTAGATAAGATAAGAATTGACTATATTCTCTTTGCATATTCTTTGCGGTTCACCTCCTTATCTCTGGGCTGTTTGTACCTGTCTTCCAGTAGACACCGCCGAGGTACTGAGCACCGACCCCATCGACCTCCAGTGCGTTCCCATGGAGGCCCATTTCTGTCCCGTTCCTAAACTCCTGGTGGCTGCACCAATGACGCTGAATCCAGTAAGCCTCTCCCACAATCCCACAACCTAATCAGGCCCATCTCTCATGCAACATGTGCCCAAACAACAGAAAAATGAATGCAACAAAACGTGTGCCTAATCTGTACATCCTTAACGGGCAATACATTCATCCTCATATCAGAGATTCTCACTTCATTTGACGTCAACAGAGGTTTGTTGATATTGAAACAGGCAATACTTAAGCTTGGACCTACAACTGTTTAAGGAAGCATGCCATCTCGATGCAAGGAGCAGGCGGATGCTGAATCAGGAGATGGAGCGCTCTCGTAACTCACAGCCATATGAATACATGCAAACCAATTAGCTGAGAAGAGTGAATTCTCTTGAGGTGAACATTAGATTTCAGAGCCGACTCGTTTGATGTACGGTAAGAGGTGGAGTCGTTGCAGATCATCAGCAGAATGTTTCTCCGTCGTAGAATGTGAAAACCCAGAGTGTGTGAGAGTGACACCTAAAGAAATTTTACATTGTTTTATTGGTGGTGGTAATTTCTTTCATATTTAATTATGATTAATGAACATGGTACGTTTTATTTCATCTTTGCATTTCAAAATGTCGAAAAAAAGGTTTTAGGTTTTTAGGTTTCTGATTTAGGTTTTTCGTTAAGAGGTTTTCAAAATGTCGTTGTTCTGAAGTGTGTGGACGTCTTTTTTTCCCCCCAGTTCTTCTGTACTCAACTGACTCACATTTTATCATAGACTAAGAAAGTATACCTGTGTAGCCTTTCAGAATCAATGTGTCGTTCCTCCATCAACTTAGGGATGTATGTTGTTGTGAGTTTTTCTTGAAAGAGTATTATTTGTTTAATGACTTTCCAACAGGCTAAAACTGGTCTACTGAGATAAGTGTTACTATTCATACCTGAAGTATCTCACCTCGCATTTCAAGCTCCACATCGAGACGGTCAAACAGAAGATTGGTTCACATACTCATACCTGCATTTTAAAAATAGAACTGCCTTAAGCAGACTAAATATGAGCACTTCCTGTTGCGAAGTGTGATACACACTGAAATGTAAGGTCTGATTGCAGGCCTTCAGGATGTATATCTCGTTGAGAACATTTTAACTGGACTTTATTTTTATTCCAGCTGGAATGTTTCTTGCAAATATTTCTTGTTGTCTGATGTCCTGGATATTCAAATGATTTAAAAGAAATAGTCATGCTTATTTATTTTGTAGATTATATATAGCATTTTTTCAGTCATTAGGTGAATTTCATCAGAAAGTCATATTCCCAGTCATATTTCATGCCAAAAGCAGACAAAAAAAAAACAGTTATGATAATTAAGCAGTCCTATTGTCAATGCCATAATACAACAAATCTTTTATCACTGTAATGTGCAATAAATAACTACATAATTACAAAGAAATATTTTTTCAAGTATCACGGTTACATTTGTTCTAATTCTGTTGTTAACAAAATATAATACTAAAAGCAATTATATTACCAAAAAAAAAATGTTAAAGTAGTAAAAAATGTTGTAGTAGTGAAAATTATAAATGATAAAAACAAATGCAATTGCTCCAATGCAAAAACATATAATGCATAACAGAAACCTAGTTTAATTGTCATGAAAATTAAAAAAGAGGCATATGCAAAACCAAATTTTCATCGTTTTGATTTTGGTGTGAAATGTGACATTTTCATAAGATTGACCCTATTGCTATGTCTGTCTCTTGTTGACAAACCCCTTCTGATGGCTGGACTGTCTCTGCCCAAATCCATGCTCTGCCCCACCTGCTGTGTGACAGTCTGTTCGTCTCCACTTTTTGTTCAGCCATGTTTGGTTCATCACTGAGTACTCTAAGATCAGTTTTCAGTGTCCATTAGTTGACAAAATGATTCTTTAAACTGCATGCTTAGTGGTTTACACACTCATATTTATAACAGATTGGCACACATATGTTGAATCCCGATTATTAAAATTACAAGATATGCAAAATCCTTTCTAGAAGTCTCAGACTGGTACCTGATTTGAATATCCAGTGACTCTCCCATTAGTTTGCTGTATTCAGCAGCATATGCGACCCCCTTCGCAGACATGTCAAGTGCACTGCTTTTGTGCCAGTGACTCTCAGACAGGTCGCCCTGTGCCAATCACTGGATATCTCAGACTGCACAATCAGGCCTTGACATGCCAAGGTCATGAGCCAGATGGATTCAAATTGCAATATTGCAAATGTGCCCACCCAAGCGACAAATCTAAACCTATTGGAGCAAGCTTTTATCTTACGTTTTGTTTTGAAACATCTCAGTTATAGCCCCCGTTCATTAGGCGAGTCCTACAGTTGGGAAACTGACAGTAGGGTGGTTTCCAGCAGCTGTTTTTATTGCTGCATCAGTGTGCTCCCGCTAATAGAGTTCCAGTCTCTGCCAACCAAGAGCTCTATTAGATTATTGCTGTAATACATTATTGATAGTTTATCCATGGAGGAAACATGAAAAACTGTGTCAGATGGATAATACAAAGAGGTCTGCAATCCATTAGGGGAGTTTCTTTGCCCATTTTGACTTTGAGATAGACGGCCGATTGAACTCTTTAAGTTGTTCTTGTGTTTGTTGTGTTCATGTGTGAACAGGTTTAAATCACTGACTGTGTCCTTACTTTCAAAAGTCGGCAGACTCTAAAATGCAAGGGCGTAGATGACCGTGTGACATCTGAATATTTGGACTGTGAGCCGAAAGCTGCAGCTCTCGTGTAGACATGTTACAATTAAAGGAAAATTTTTGATTCTTTTCAGACTGGGTACTTAGAAAAGGCCCTCATCAGCCAAAGCTTCATTTACGAACCCCTTCCGTGGGCCTTTACATGCATATATGAATGTGACATTTAAGACAGCGAGAATGTCACGAGAGGTTTTGGATGCCTGTCTCACCATTTCTCTCGAACAAAACCTACAACCTTTCTCAACATATCAAGGAAGTGAAAGCCTCCCAATGCCATCCACTGTTGATGTACAAAAAGAGACAGAAAATGATGTTTTTCATCACTTATCTCAAAGACCCTTCTCTAAACTGTTGTCTCCTTTGGGACAGCCATGTTGTTTCAACGGCGTAACCCCAAGAGAGAGCCATAAAGCTGATTTTATGACCTAAAAACATCATTGCAACTTTTTTTGCTGATCAGCACACACACTATGTAGGCCAAACACAAGTTTAATGATATCATACAGCGGTAGTCTGCACCAAGACGAAATCAGAGCGAGATGATACTATACTGTGTTATAACTGAAGTGGTATCTATATTGTAAACATCTCTGTATAATGTTCATGTGTTTTAAGGTTGTTTTAAGAAATACTGGGGCAAGTACGTGTGGATTCCTTTAGGAATGATCTCTACTGTTTATTGATGTTTTGGATTGTGTTTTGTAATTCAGTTCCTTTGCCCAGCCAAGGTGTAGAAGCTCCTTTCTCTGTCTCTCTCTCTCTCTCTCTCTCTCTCTCTCATATAAAGAATTATGCCTTCTCCAACTGCAATCCAGCTGGAATCAACGAAATACTTGATAAAGAAAAAACAATGTGCCTCATCGGGGGCTTTAGCATTTAAAGTACTCACTTTTTAAGAAGTGTGCATACCTGCATAAAGTAGTTAGCTAGAATAATCTGTGTACGTATTACAAATGCATCATCAACGTCATTCTAGTTTTTCACATTATTGACCTTCGTAACGGTACCTGTTTTAACTATACCCTCACGACTTCAGTCATGTTACAGTGTTGTTTTGACACAGCTGTCAATGGTAGTTTGAGTTTGATCATTAGCGTTACTCGGTTTACCTTACCTTACATCGTAAAGTCTGTCATCGCATGAAATGAAAATAATCTGAATAACCTACATCATAGTTTGTGCAGTTAGTGGTTTAAGATGAAAAAAAATTACTTAATCTATATATCTATATATCAATATACACATTTGTATGTAATACAATGATAGATTCATTGTTACCTATGATAGTAAGTTCTTGTTGCTATGGCAACAAAACTACAACATGGCTACCTTTGTATATCTTAATTGTGAATTTTTTCAAGTGAAATAATGTACAACGTTAATTTATTCAGAAAGGGAATGTGTTCTTAAGTTGTCTTGGAAAAAGAGATGATTGACTATTTTGTAAAATTATATATATATATATATATATATATTATATAAACGTATATATATATATATATATATATATATATATATATATATATATACAGACTTGTGAGATACTTTATGTCCAAAGGCCCTTTGGAGACATCATACGTTATTTCTGATTTAATGATTATTATTTTTCTATTGGGGTTGCTGATCTCTTTTAGATAAGAACCAGATCTTTACGTAAACAGCATCTGAGCTTTTGAACTAATCTGATGGATCAATTTGGGGGAAAGAGACTTTCTAGGCTCATATTTGGTCTGAAAAGGTTTGCCGGTTTATATAAAAAAATGCAGCCGTGTGATGTTAGTAACGGGACGGTATCAGCCACACGTGAGCCCCTGATTTAAGTCTCTGTCCCCCTCTGGCCCACCCAGACTGCACCCCAGCTGTGCTGGGACCTGGTGACTCGCGTCACCTCATCGGTGTACGAATGTGTGTTATTGATCTTGTTTGCACTTATGTACATATCTGATTCAAAATATTCAGAATTTATTTTGAATATACATAGATGAATAAATATATATATGTAGAAGAGCAGATTCAAATCAAATGTCTGTATCGTTCGAAATACAGGTAAACAGTTATCCTTTTAAAGGGTTGTCGAGGAGATAAGATACTGTTTCGCTGGGGTGTCGAGGAATTTGTTGTTTGTTCTGTTTGCTGATGCCCTCGTTCTCAACGTTAAGCATGATACTGCATTTTGCGGAGAAAATGATGTCAAAAAAGGCTTTGTAGTTTTGCGTAGCTTACAAAAGCGCAGCGTCCTGAGCACTGTGCCCGCTCGAGTCTGATCCTGAGGTCCAGAAACCAAAGAACAGCCAACGTGTTTCGATGCGATGAAAGTGGGGGGGTAATAACAATCTGCCCCCTACAGAAAGACCAGGAGGGCAGCGTAAAGAGCACCTCAGGGTCAGACCGCAGCTGGATAGCATTGCTGCAGGTTACACAAAATAACACATTTCAGTTTTCCATTCTTGTGCACTCACCAAGACCAACAAATAACCTGAAAATCTCACAGGATATCCTCAATCAAAATTGCTCCAAAAATCCGACGTGAAATCGCCAGACAGAACCCTCTGTTGAAGAAAACTTGTACATTCTGTGCTCTACAGTTGCTTTGGAAGCCAATGATTTTGTTGCCATGGCACTTGCCCTATTAGTGAGGGAGAGACTGAGTCTTTTGTAGGTTCTTGCATATAGACGCACCTTTGGACCAATCGATTATGGTCCTCAGCCTTTTGACTGTAAAGCTGAGGTAGCACTTAGGACTTAGCATAGACTAAAGGGTCCCGACTTGCATCCAGAAGCTGAATGCAAACATAGGGGTGCTCCTTTTACCACTGTGCTTGACAGAGAAAATCGACAAACACTCTTCTGCTGTCCATTATCCTGTGCCTAAACATTCGGTGTGATGTGAAAGGACTGGTCTGTCGAGAAAGCCATTCAGGTTAGACTTCCACCTAACTGTGCCCTGCATTCAGTCACGTTATCATCATTTCTGTGACTGGAACCGTAACATCAATGGTTCGTGTTTTAACATGTAGAAGTCCCTGAGACCGGATCATCACATTAATGTTGTACAAAGCTGTATAGTTTCGAATGAAATCACTCATCGATGCAGAGTTTATGTCCCTTTAAAGGCATCGGCTGACCTTCGGTGACAGACGCTGATGCCTGTGTAAATGCTATTGTGTGTGTGGAACCGTTCAAAGAATGTCTACATTGTTTCAAAGCCATATGTAATAGATTCCTCTCTCTCCCACTGTAGGACAAGATAAAACTGAATGCTTTGACTCTTTATATGAAATGCTTCTCTTTCTATTTAGCTTATTGTGCTTGTATGTGCTTCAAGAACTGTGCTTCTTGTCAATCCCTTTGCGATATAAATGTATGGAATATATACATACTTAAGATTTCTGTTCTTTTTTGTTTGACATTTTAATAAAGCACTTAAAGGCACTTTTGGACCATGTTTGCTGTGTATTTTTCCTGGTTGTATTCACAGAGTGCTCTACAGAGACGTCAACAAAACAAATAATTGGATTTAAGAATTACAGTGTCTTAAGTTAATTTTATTAACTGTACAAAACTATTCCAAACACTGGAAATGCCAAGATAATGTCATTAGTTGTAACATTTTCCTGATTCACAAGGTGAGTCCACTAAAAGAGGCCGGTCTTTGACCATATGCTTTAAATTGCCAGCGATATTAACAATATACAGTATGTTCATTGATTGTTCGTTTTCCATTTTTCTTTTCTTTGATCTCATTTTAACAATATGATTGTGTCTTGGACATGTTCAGCTTAGGTTTCCTTACAGCTATAGAAGCCTCAGATTATAAAATACTTAGGCCTAAATAGTTACACTTTATCTGTCTGTAAATATAGTCTCAGTGTAGAATATATTGGAGGGTTTTATATATATTTATTTTTTAATGAATACAAAAATAACACTAAAAATACCAATATTATTATGAATTATATTAATTATTTAATAAGTCATATACAGTAATTAGATTCCAGCTTTAGCAAACATACTGTATATACTAATTTTAAATTTTTGCCACTAATTTCCCTTAAAATGACAGTGGATTGATTCACAAAAATTAAACTAATTTAAATTATTTTAAAATTGCCATCCTCTAACAGACATTTTTGTTAGAGTGATGTGATTTCCGGCGGACGTTTATTGGTCAGTTTGAGAAAAAGGAACTCCTCGGAGGGGCCGCCTCATTTCCGCGAATCGGTTCTTTTGAACAGTTCGTTTCAAAGAACCGATTCAAAAAACCTATCCGTTGGTGTCAGAGCTTAATTGCGTCATAACGTCCTTAAAACAACCAAAAAAGTTTTCTAATAGCGAACAGGTTCTCTAATGAGTTTTCTAATTTCATGTGTGCATTTGTAGTTTGTTGTATTAATCATTCAGTTTATTAAACAAAGTCATGTAAAAGATAAATGTGCATTATAGTTTACATTAGTCGGATCATTAATCAAATCCTTGTTTCCAAATGCTATTACAAATTGAACATGTTTAAAATGTACTGACCCCTGCTAAATTTACCCGAGAACCACTTGGGCCCAATTCAGTCCGATTCGCCTAATCCGTGAATCAATTCAACCGATTCACTGAAGAGATTCGACTCGGCCGTTCGTTGTTCACGCTCGCGTGAGAGAGGAGCGCCACTGCTGCTGTCTGGGGCCGATCAGCATAGGCGGGCCGGGGAAAAGAGGCAAAAGAAAGAAAGGAAATCCAGGATTCTGAGGCGGCGTGTATGAGTTAAGGACATAAGAGCAAAAAAAACTAGACCCGGTCGCTCAGAAGCGGTATTAAAGCAAGAAACGACCGTTTTTATGTGAGTGCAGCCTCGCTCTCTTTGCGAACCACTAACGTTAGCCAGCTAACGCTAGTCATGTAGCGCTCCATTCACACGAACGCCAAACATGGACACGACTTCACACAATACATGTGTTTTACATCGCCTCTGTGGCTAACAAACTCTCGGGTGAAAACATCCCAATGGCGATAGAGCTCAGATGGAGGGGCGTTGTGGATTTAGCTAGACATTCACCCAGAGAAAACACTCTCGTCCGTTGTTGAATCTGTGGCTTTGATTTCCTCTAACCTGATAAAAGTGCTCCCCCGTTGTTGTTTTGGTCATAAAACGCCGCGATAAGAAGTGCAGTGGTATTTTATGTTTTTATGGCCGTTGTTAAGCAGATAAAGTTAGCTGTAGCTTAATCCTGGACCAGAGCAAATGAAGGAGTATAAGGTGGTTGTGTTGGGCAGCGGCGGCGTGGGCAAGTCCGCACTCACGGTCCAGTTTGTGACCGGGACATTCATAGAGAAATATGACCCGACCATTGAGGACTTCTATAGGAAGGAGATCGAGGTGGATTCGTCCCCCTCGGTGCTGGAGATCCTAGACACCGCTGGGACCGAGCAGTTCGCGTCCATGAGAGATCTGTACATCAAAAATGGGCAAGGCTTCATTCTAGTCTACAGCCTTGTCAATCAGCAGTCATTTCAGGTGAGTATTGCATCTCATGTCTGGCTCAGCTAGTACAACAAATAGACTTTTGAGGTTTAGATTAGGACATCCTTACCGCTATTACCATATTACCCCAACTGAAGTCCGAAAACCACTCCAGCAAGGAGATTTCTGTGATTTAGGAGAGCACCAGACCTTAGCCATCTCTGGCAAACTGTACATTACAGGAAATCAAAAATATGTCTTATTTTAGAGTAGTTTATGACATGCGATAGGTTGAAACTTCTTATATTCAAATACACTATTCCCACCCCTGATGATCTCTCAGATCCACTTTCTATCATTCTCTCTCTCTCTCTCTCTCTCTCTCTCTCTCTCTCTCTCTCTCTCTCTCTCTCTCTATATATATATATATATATATATATATATATATATATATATGTGTGTGTGTGTGTATATTTCTCTCAAAATCAAAGCACAGAACCAAGGCCCCACCCAACATTAATCTGTTTCCCTTAGATGCATGTTACAATACAGAAGAAAAGATCCGCAACTTTAAGACTGTTCATTTCTCCATAAACTGACTTATTTGGTGTCCTGAGTTTTACATTTCTTATGTATTATACATTACCCTCTCTCTGCTCCGCAGGACATAAGACCAATGCGGGACCAGATCGTTCGTGTGAAGCGCTTCGAGAAGGTGCCTCTGATCTTGGTGGGGAATAAGGTGGACCTGGAGTCTGAGCGGGAGGTGGCGGGCTCTGACGGACGTGCCCTCGCACAAGAGTGGGGCTGCCCCTTCATAGAGACCTCGGCCAAGAGCAAGAGCATGGTTGATGAGCTGTTCGCTGAGATTGTCAGGCAGATGAACTACACCACTTTGCCCGAGAAGCAAGAGCAATGCTGCACCGCCTGCGTCGTGCAATGAGCGTCCTGGATTTACTTTCAGTCCAGGTATGAAAGTACAGAAACATGAGGGAAAAAAACAAACCAACATTCAGGCTTTCTAGTGCATTCATATGTTATGATGCTTGATATTTCATATATACAAATTAAAATTGAGGATAGCAGCTCTCTAGGCTGAATCAACTGTTATCATTGGATCGCACCAAGAATGTGGCATGAAGAGTAAAATTGCTTAATCCCAATACCAATGAGGTGAAGCATGAAGAAACTGCGCTGTCTGAACACGCACTCAGGCACATGAGAACAGGGACAATCTTTGTGCATAAAGAGGAAAACAGAACATCCTGAATGGAAAGTGATGTCGCAAAACAGGAAATGGTCTTCTGGAGAATTTTAGGATGAACCAGAAGTGCCATTTTAAAGGCGTCTTTATGTAAATGTTTTTATAGTCTTATTCAAACGTTATGTAAGATGATCCAAGTCAAACAGATTTTACATCAAACCGGTTTATTTATTTGTAAGTTAAATTCCAAAGACCATACATAGTATCATTTAATTAATGCTTTAGATCTCATTTTATACACCTTCAGAAGTTAGGACTTTTTTTTTTTTTTTGAATGTGAATTAATTCCTGTTCATTAGCCACTATGGATAAATAAATATAGAATAATAAAATGCAGCAAATGGTCAACATATTTGTGCTACAAACCAATGTGTTAAAGGGATGTTATGAAGACAATATTAAAAAAAATGTTGGTAGCCAAACAGCTGCCGGTAGCCATTGACTTCCATTGTTTGTTTGTTTTTCATAGAATGGAAGTCAATGGCTACCGGCAACTGTTTGGCTACTAACATTCTTCAAAATATCGTCTTTTATTTTCAACAGAAGAAATAAACTTCAGGTTTCAAACAGCCTGAGAGTGAATAAATGTCAATTTTCTTTTTGGGGGGTGAACTGTCCCTTTAAGAATGATGACAAGAATTTAAAATAATAAGAAATACCAGTTTGTGATATCAAGGAGAATAACAAACCAGTTTGCGATATCAAGAAGAAAAACAAAGTGTTTTATACAGCCAAGGTAACGCCCAAGCACATTAAAGTTAGAAATGACCACGCCCACTCTTGGATCTGTGTTTTTTTTCTTATGACTACAACACATTTGTCATTTCTGTGTTTCTTAGACACATGATCCAAACGGACGCTCTCTTGAACCAATCTCTGATCGTACAACCCTCTGTGCCACTGAGCCCCTTGAACTCTGACACTGAAGACATCTGGCCGAGGCTTGGCTGTCTGGAAATAAATCATCGCAGGGTCTTCAAAACTCAAATCCACCGGGTCTGGATTGTAGAGCACATATACACTATCTTCAAGTTATGTTTTGGTTACCTGGAAACAAATCAAGTCTGTGAACTGGAGCACAGAAAACTTTTGGGAATGGGGATATCTGTGACAGGGCTATTAATAGCTATTTTTCTTATATAGGGAAAAGGGTTATGACGAGCAGTTCAGCTCAGGGCTATAATACCCCTGGAGATGCTCCGTTGTAAATGTTCCCTGTTTTTTCTTTTAACATATTAAGTTTGATATCTAATTATTAAGTTGTAACAGCCATTATGCAGGTTTGAGACCTCAATATCTAACGTTTCTTTTTTTTCCCCTTTTGATTTTTTTTAACTTCTGGTATGTGTGCTTTCTCTTCTAGGACTCTATTTATTAAAGTCTTTAATTACAGAGATAGATAAATATTGCATTTTTATATTCTGTTGGCTGTTTTGGCTTTTTGTGGCTACAGTATGCATTGTTTCTGAAGTACAGCATTGATGATGCCTTAAATGATTACAGTCTGAAACCCCTTTTGAGTCACTTCTTTTCCTGTTTTCTCATTTCATTTCTAAGATGGCTCTTGTATATCATTTGTGCCCATGAAGTTGCAGTTATGTTTTGGGCATGTTTCCAACCACTGCTTCAATAGAAACTTAAAAGCCAAAAGCAACATCCACAATGCTGTGCTGAATGGACTGCTGACAATTTAACACTGTAAGCACATAAAATGTACAAATGCCAAAGTTGGTTATCGTTGACATTTTTGAAACATTTGAACCAAAACAACTAAATAAAGAACTTTCAAATCAATGCATGCAATACCTCACAATAGGCTTTTGATAATGACCTTTGAATTACCTGGAAATCAGCCATTATCAATTCCCATCAATCTGTCCTATTGTGGGGGAAACCCAATGTCTGAAATGTGAGGATCTCATGATGAGCTTGAAGAAAGAGTTAAGCAGATGTTGCAGAGTTAAGCAGATGAAGAGAGTGTTTTCCAACTAAAACATTCAATTTCTTCTTAAAAAGGTTACATTTTGACATGGATAGGGCTTATGCCATAAATACATAAATGTTTTGTCATGCACATCTGACTGAAGTTCAGGAGTTTGTTAACAATGTTTAAAAACCAAGCTTCAGTCTTTTGCCTGTCTGTGGTCTAGGACATGGGCAAGAACAATATGACTAGTGTAACAGCTGCAACATTCTGTGTGGAGATGGGCAAACCTGCTGGAAAAATGACCATCTGCAGCACTTGATCAGATAGCTGTGGCTGAGTGTCTTGACAAGAAACTTCTGTATCCAAAGGCTTTTGATCATGAGTGTGGCTTCTGGAGTCTCTGAATGCTCATAAGTCACCCAGACAGAGTTTACTTTACAGTCTGACACTGATTTACATTACATTTAGTCATTTAGCAGACACTTTTATCCCGTTTAGATTCAATTTAGAGAATAAAGTTATTAAAAGAAAATAAAAAGTGACATTAATGAATATTTGAAGCTGTAATTAACTGCTACAAAAAGCATATTTTTGACCCAAAGACTCCCACACCACAATTTATTTTGTGATTCCAGAAATATCAAGAACTATGTTCAAAACAAACTAAACTATTAAGGGGGAAATAATTAAATGTATTTACTTTAAATATTATGTTTTTAGTTATTTTAACGTAATTATGTTTAATGATAATTTTATTATTATATAAATAATTTTAAGTAATCTTGCCACTCGCTTGGAAATATTCTGAGGGCATCTGACTGTGAACCTAAAGGGTGCTGAAAACGGTATTTAATATAAAAGGATCCTATAAGAAAAATGGGTCATTGGAGTTATGCATTACAGTTTGAGCTTTTATGACTTAGTTCAGTCAAAAAGGACATATTTCTACGAAAAGTTATATTTAAAGTGAACACACAATTCTCCCAATGTACACCTACAATACATTTTTTTTAAATAATAGAATATGATTTTCATATTTATTTTAAACGTGCAGTGTTTACTGTAATATATGTGTAGGAATGGGTCATGTAGATATAAAAATCTTTTTTTCAAACTACAAAAAAATGGAAGAAAAAGAGGAAGAGGGGAGAGAGAAAAAATATCATTTTCGATATAAATCCCACCTTTGACAAGGCTAATAGTAAATACTTTGATATACCACTATATTCTGTTAAAATCATACACGTGACTCTAGTAGGCCCGCAGGACTTTTATTTTGAAGTATGGAGTGTTAAGAGACCCTTCGTGTTTATGTTTTCTTCACTGTTTCTTTTTTCTTTTTTGTTCACGTCTGTTTTCTGTTACATTTAGTAAGTGCTGTCACTGATATGATGAAAACTGTATTTGTAACTGTCGGAACCACAAGTTTTGATGATCTGATTGGCGCTGTGACTTCAGATGAATCCGTGAAGGTAAGAATGTCATTCATAAATAGTGAAAGCTGCAAAGGAAACGTAAGCTGAATGTTAAAAATACTTGAAATGAGCGTCGGTATTTGTGAGCTAGTTTTATAAGCAATAAGCCGTGAGATTTTAAATACATCCTGGCTCACTATAATGGCCGTTTCCATGTTTCTGAATGAAGGCATTAATCGGCCGTGGCTACACAGACGTGGTGCTTCAGGTCGGCAGAGGCTCAGTTGTTCCTGATCCAGACAGCTGCCCAGGACTGACACTTCAGGTGTTTCGTTTCAAAGACTCAATCGCCGAGGACATGAGACACTCAGATCTGATTATCAGTCATGCTGGTGGGTTAGCTCGCTAACTTTGGACCAAAAACTACACTGAGTACACTATGGCAAGCCGTTGTAGCATTTAATCTGTAAACCGCACTATTAATACTAGTAGGGTAACATTTTAGAATAAGGAAAGTTTATTTAATATTAACTATGACTTTCCCCTCGTATTTATTCATTAGATATTATTACTTATTGATTAAATACTAGTACTTATTTATTAGATACTAGTACTTATTTCAATGGTGACTAGTAATTATTATATTGTTACTAGTAACCAATTTTACAGTTGTGCCATTGACTTCTCTGGGGATCCATCATTGAGATATCAACTATTCAGTTTTGACTAGTATGTATTCCACTAGTGACTAGTGTCCAATAAATTAAGTACTAGTACCTAATGAATAACTACTAGTATCTATTAAATAGTTACTAGTATCTAATTAATTGGTGCCAGTATCTAATAAATAAGTACTAGTACCTAATGAATGCTTACTAGTAATATTTAAATAGATACTAATCACTATTGCAATAATTACTAGTCAGAAATTAAAAGATGCTATCAAAAACAGAATAACTACGACTCCCTGTTCATTGGCAGATATCTTCAACCTCACAAAGAACTATTGAGAATGTATTTGGAGATTTCATTTAAACAGATCATTGCATAAACATGAGTTAATTTGATTGTTAAGTAGGGTTAACTGGCTTTGTTTGTTAGCCTATCTTGAAAACAGAATCTAATGAATAAGTACTAGTAACTTTACAAAATACACTAGTACCTAAACAATAAACACTAGTACCTAAAGAATAAGCAATAGTAGCTAATGAATAAGTACTAGTACTTAATGGAAAAGTTACTAGTATCTAAAAAATAAGTACTAGTAGCATAAAAATAGATACTAGTATGATTTATAGATTAAATGTTAAAACGGCTTTCCATAAATACAATAAACAAGTGAATTTGATTGTTTTTGATGCAGGCAGATTTAGGAAAACCTTTATGATAATCATCAAATAAAAGATCAGTAGGTCATATACTGAGGAATATAAATATAAGATAATAAAATATTCATGTTTCCACTGATATCTGCAATAATTGCCTTTTTTTTTTGTTTACTAAAATAAATAATAAATCTAACAGTGCAGTACGGTAGTTTCCTGGGGGAGACTAAATATTGAATAATATTTTACACATATTTATAATATTATAATATAATTTTTTACAGTTTAATTGGGTCTGTTTACTTGGAAATATATAGATGCATTTTAAATTTTAGAATGTGAGGGTCCTTCGCATAATAATATTTGGGATCCATCATGGCGACTTAAAGATTAAAAACCACTGATCTGACATAGTTTTTTTTGATGTTGACTTTTATAATAACCTACTTTCAGTTTTAGATCATAGGCCAGTTGCATAAACTTAGCCACTATGTTAAGACTGTGTCCCAAGGGGTAATGTGTGTTATTTTTCGAATTCCAAGTAAACCAATCTGCCTTTTTATGTACGGTAACAGACTTAAAAAAAAAAACAATTGGGGGAACAATCTTGAAGAAAAAAAAGTCTGACCCGGCCCCATATGTCATAATATCTGCTCTGTCCTAATCAGGAGCAGGAAGTTGTTTGGAAGCACTCGGAGCAAATAAACATCTCCTTGTTGTGGTCAATGATAAATTAATGGACAATCACCAGCTGGAGCTCGCAAAGCAGCTGCAGGCAGATTCACATCTTATCTACTGCACTTGCAGGTTTGCTCTATGGGCATTCACTTTCTCAAATGTGTTAGTGCTCAAGTTAATTGCTATTGTTAAATTGATATGCTGACTGCAAATGTTCATCTTTATGTGCTTTTAATCCTTCATCACAGTACTCTGCCTCAGACTTTGAGGGATATGGATCTGTCTGCTTTGACAACCTTTGCGCCTGGTCAACCGGAGAACTTCGCCAGCTTTTTAGATAAGGCTGTTGGACTTGTTTGAGAGCTCTCTCTTGAACCGGGACGGTTACTGTTTTAATGAGAAAACCTGCACTGGACACTCAGTAGTCCAATGTTGTTTGAAAAGAACAGTTTTTTACCAAACTAATAATTGACCTTTAATGATAAATGCACTGGAGTGAATAGTTACGGTATGATGCAGCTGTAAAATATATAAAATATGAAAAAAAGCTGTTATTTAACAATAGTAATGCATTTTAGTTAAACATTGTTATTATTATTAACATTTCAGATTACAGTATTTGTTAATAAAAAATTAATTTTATGCCTAGTCTTGTTCTTTATAACTTTGTTCTATGAAGTCACAATGAAAATGTCGGATTGCTTATCAAGATATTTATTCTTAAAGAAGTGGAAGTTGTGAAGGAAACATGCAGTAGTGAACATCCTGTGTAGTATTAGACCACAGACATTTGTCACTATGAGAGCATGACTTACATTCAAAACTATATTTTGGGCTTTTGTTCTTGATTGGATGGGGATTTCCATGGTTTTTCTAGTGAATTTCATTTGTGTATGATGTTGTGATGATGCTCTTGAGGTTTGAGATTCTGATACTGTATATTTTTATGTCTATGAGGGTTGCGGGAAAATTGTAGGCTGACTGGGAGATTGCAGGGAAGGTATTGCATGTTACTGAAGAAGGTTCTGATAAACATTTGTGTTCACTCTGCCATGTATCTCTATAATTGTATCTGCACTAAAGGCTTATCTCCTGTTGTAGAGTACTCCACCTTTCACTGGCTTCTGTATGCACTTGGGCTTCAGTCTTTCCATGGTTCCCCAGCATGGACTGGCAAGCAATTCCTGCTGCAGTGTTGAACCGATTCCCCATTGAGAGCCTCCGCATTATCCTGCCTTCTCTTGCATTTGTCTTGCTTGGACGGCCATCCTTTTTTGGGGACTTGAATGAATTCCTGTCATTGTAAAGCTGCAGTATTAGAGAAATTACAGATTTGGAATGACTGGCAGAAAGGGTCATCCCTTTGGACTTCGTCTGGACAATCTCCTGTCGCAGGATTTCAGTCACCTTAGAGCAGCCTGCCATCTTGCAATGAGAATAAAATATTGCCAGTTAAATAGGGTTTGTCTTATAATTGTGACCCTGTCTGTGAAATCCAGGCTAAAGTCTCAAAATCGAATTATATATTTATAGAATGTTTAAATTATGCAAGATGTTTTTATGTAGAAAATATCAAGTCACAAAAAAATCACTTCAGCTGGATTTTCACATCCACGGTAACAATTTGCTTGGTGGTTTCGGTAAGTGTTCTCTAACTTTGATCAGTTATTTTTCAGATATCTCATTTAAGTTTTTTATACTGTGCTTCAGAATGCAATTAATCTATGAAATATGGTTAAAAAGCTGCCCTTCGACTCCCAATAGGATAAGTTCAAATAGGATTCTGTGATGTGGAAATTTTGCAAATTGTAGGTTGTTCTCTAATTGTGATATCAACTGTGTGTGTGCGTATATATTTATTATTGATGATAATATAAGTTGGTTTTTATTTTATTTTTTTTGTCAGATTTCTACATAATCCCTCACAAGACTGTCCAGAATACATAATGGAGAACAGTTACACTGTAGGCTCCAGAATTCCTCTAAAAAAACCCTGATCTGAGGTTAACACAATTTTCTACAAATGTATCCACTGAAAGAAACTACACTTTTTCAAAAACGTTTAATTCCCTCAAGAGAAAAGGTAAGAAAACAAACAGATTTACAACATTTCAATTGTCTGTCAAAGAATGCTTGTGAATCTACACTACCTTTCAAAAGTTGAGATTAGCCAGTTTTTTGTTTGTTTATTGTTGTTTCAGTAATAGTAAAAAATGTAATATTTAAAATATTATAACATTAAAATACATAATATTTTAATTTCAAATAAATGCTGCTCTTGTGAGCTTTCTATTTATCAAAGAATCCTGCCAAAATTGATCACCGTTTCCACAAAAACGTTAAGCTGCACAACAGGTATCAAGATCTATACTAATAATTAATGTTTCTTGAGCAGCAAATCAGCGTATTAGAATGATTACCTATGGATCATGTGACACTGAAGATTTTACACCACAGAAATAAATTACATTTTTAAATATATTAAAATAGAAAACAGTTTGTAGGATTTCATAGTAAAATAGTTTTCCTGTTTCAGATCAAGTAAACGAAGCCTGTGCACGAGAGACTTTACCGAACACTGAATCATTCTTTTTATTATTTTATTTCTCTCTTTATGTTTTTGATTATCAGTTAGTCATAGCATATTTTGCCAAATATTTTTCATATGACCAGCAGGCCATTATTCCAGGGAACAGATTTCAGCTGTGCTACAGTAGTTGTCTTCTATAACTCCAAAGTCTTTTTCTTCTTGCATAATAGATTCATTTAAACTCAAATGAATATTTTATGTAAACTTAATTATTTGGTAAATAACCAATAATTGAGTACATTAAGTTCCTCATACCCTATCAGGATTTTTGTTATGACTCTTGATGATCCATTATCCCATATTGTATTAGATATATTTAATAAGTCTGTGGCATATTATCAGACATGATTAATTCCTTCCAAACCAGTGGCTCATTTGTTTGTACTTATATTTGTTTAGTGCAGCTAAACCCACCCCATAACCTCTCAGTGGTGTTTAATAAGCAGGACAGCCCACTTTCACTGCAGTGGAACAGAGGTGCCCCCTCCCAAAAAACTGTGTAGTCTATATGGTGCGCAACCAGAAAGTGGGGTGGAGTAACCCTTTAAAAATAATGACAGAGTTTGATACAAATCCATTAAAAATCCACTTCAAAATGCTTGACAGCTTTCATTTGTAAGTTATGTACATAATTATTAATAAAACTGCCATCTCATTTTAGTAAAATTGGATGAAAAGGTAATAAAACTTTTGATTGGGCATATTATACTATTGTTACTTTCTTGCCCTAGTTTAAATGTGTTTTTCCTCATCTGATTCCATGTCATTGTGACATCACAGTCTCGATGATTATGTTACTCTTTGTCTGCTGTTTCACTCATTTCTTATCCCGGCTACAGCAGGCAGCATCTTAAAAACCGAACAGCAGCCGGTGAGCTGTCAAGTTCGTCTCTGCCGCAATGTTTATTTACATTAAACATGGAGGTAAGGATCTCAGTCATATCTGTCATTTGAAAATGAATTAAATAGCTTGAACATCAATGCAATAGGCTATGCACATTCTGTGTTTAGATTTATGTAGAGCTTCGTAACTGACAAAGTATGCTTTCTGTGTACTTAAACAAATTTCTCTGTTTTATCTTTTTATGTAAATGACAAGAAGCTGATATTAATGTGATGTTTGTGTATTTAGATAATAACCAGTTCCTAGTTAACACCAACTGTCCAACCGTTGTCCTCACTGAATACATAAAAACCAGGTTGGGACTTGCTGAGTCAGGTATGTACAGCTTTCTCGAGGGTATGTGGATAAACATAAGCACATAATCAGTCAAATTAAGTTCTTAAGAACTTTTAAGGATATACTTCCAGTCATTCAGTGTTTTTCATGTGCTTCTGTCAATCAAATTTTGAGTTAATATTCAACGTCAAAGAAATTACTGTAAGTCACTATAAGGTCTGGTTTACACAGAACGTGTTTATATATATATATATATAAATGTATACAGTTTATTAAATACTATAGAGTTTTTGAAATGATACTATAGTAAAGTGTATTATACTGTATATATTATAGTATTTAAAACACTTTGTTAATGAATGCTACAGCATACTGTTGTATTATTTATAGTGAACTAATAAACTGTAATAAATACTGTAGTATACTTTACTGTTGTAAGCTGTGGTGTATTGTAGTATAATAATATACTCTATAGTTGTAGAAAACTTAATACAGGATTGAGTAAAGTAATTTGTTTATATTACTAGAGTTGTTTTTTTACCACAGCAACTACAGAATTTCCACAACAAATTAATTAAAGTACTTTACTATAGTATCGTTCAACACTATCGTATTTATATTTACTATAAATTATTATAGTATTTTTTCATGTGGGTTATAGTATTTTTCTGTGTAAACGCTCGCTAAAACGGACGTGTTTGAGTGATGTGCTTGCGTCTTTCACAGCATCTCGCTTATTACTGATTTCAAGACCCCCAGTTCCAATCAAAAATGAGTTCTATGTGAATGGCCCCTAAGGATCTCTTAAAGTAGCTCAGGCGGGATGTTGCATGCTCTAGAGATCTCGGGTCAGACCCGGAGTGACCTCGGCGCAGGAGGTCACGGATCTCAAACGTTAATATTTCACACTCTCTCTTAGCACATACTCTTACAACGGTGTCTGATTACATCTGTGGTATGTAGTAAGGAACGTTACCTGGGATCAGCCCATCACTAATGGAGAACTCATTACCACTGTCATTAACACTGTCCTTCTCCCTAATGCGTCTGTGCGTGCAAAAATGTTGCAAAGAGACAGTATACACGTATTACATGTCAGTTTTGACACGTGTTTGAAACAAAATCCCTTAAGGTTACTCATCCAGATCTCTCTATTTCTCTCTCTCTCTCTGTGTGTGTGTGTGTGTGTGTGTGTGTTTCAGAGCTTATAGACCTGTGTGATGAACGAGGAGTGCTGAAATTCCTCTTCCTGCCCCAGAATTCACAGCAATCTGCTCGTGGACTGCTAAAGGCTAAAGAGTCATTCAGTGTTTGCATTATTAAGCGTGAGTTTGAGTTGGTCCCTTGATATTTAAAAATAAGCTGAAGCTTATTGTTTCTATATAGTTTGATACAGTAAAGGTAAATGCAAGGAAATGGTCAAGGGTTGTTCTTGTGTGTGTTTGCAGGTACATCTGATGGGGCTTATAACTCGGTCACATCACTGTTATCCGGTATTGACCCTGCTGTAAAAGGTGCCTTTGCTTGTACACTGAAATAAATTAATTTCTTAGTTATTTGAAGAGTTTATTTGCAAAAACAGTTAACTCAGTTTTTTTTAAATGTTCAGAAATATTTTTTTTATTGCATTGTTTTATTGTGTTTGGTAGCTGTATTTTTTGTTATTTTTACTTAATCAGAATAGTCCATCCTCAATCTGATTGAGATCTGGAATCCACAAAGAAAAACGATGTTTGAAAATTGCTATAAATTGAGTTATCTGTTTTTGCAATAATATATCTGATATTATAATATCTGAACATAATTTACTTATGATGAACAATACTGAAAGGTAAATAATACATTGTTTTCATATAATATTTTGAAACAACTATACAGTATGTATATATATATATAAATATATATAGAATATGTAGTGAATTAATGTTTAGATATTTTAATGGGAAATCGGAACGAATCATTATGCATTTATTTCTACTGCATATCAAATTGTTTGTAAAAGTTGCATTGTATTGTATATTGCTTTTACATAGTTTTTTACACTATTTGCTAATGTGTGTTTGTAATGTCTATGTCTTCTTAAGACACCCTGAAGACTCAGATTGACAATCTTGAGAAAACTCGTCTGAAGCAGCTTCATATTGTGGAGGCTCGTATGGCTACATCAGAGGAAATCAATGCTCAGGCTCTGTCCACTAAAACTGTAAGTCCTTCAGAGCCACATCTGAACCTCGCAGTGAACCCTTATTTCTTTACCTGCTCTCACCTTTTATATTATTCTGCCTAAAATTCAGCTACACTGCAAAAAAATAAAAAGGGGGGAAAAAATGTTATTTACTGTAACTGTGACCAGAAAACATATACGAGTGATACCATTTCATCCATTATGGGGGGCAATTTTTTGTTTGTTATATGGAAATATAATTTTATGTGAACAATAATCTTGTGTTTTATTTTCATGTGGCTCTGCAGACTAAAAAGCGCAAGAAAGTTACACATGCCAGTGCCCCTGATGAAGAAGTCCAGCGCCACATGGGGGACAGGAAGAGCAGAAACTGAACAAAAGCCCTCACATTCAGCATTCATACTCATTCTTAATGATGAGTCCCAGTTTAATTCATTCAAATTACAGACGTGTTCATCAGAAATGCTGTATAATTTTTTTAACTATTTATCTTTTTACTAGGTGATTCAAATTGCTACATTGATTTTATAACAGATAAAACTCTGACTATATTCTCCAGAAGAATGGAAGACACATAGGAAGGAATTTAATAAAGCAATGTTTCAATGCAAATGTATTTCCTCTGTCTGTCTGTCTCTGTCCGTCTCTGTCTCTATCGCTCTGTCTCTGTCTGTCTGTCTGTCTGTCTGTCTGTCTGTCTGTCTGCCTGTCTCTGTCTGTCTGTCTGTCTCTATCGCTTTGTCTATGTCTGTCTGTCTGTCTGTCTGTCTGTCTGTCTCTATCGCTTTGTCTATGTCTGTCTGTCTCTGTCTGCCTGTCTCTGTCTGTCTGTCTCTGTCTGTCTGTCTGCCTGTCTCTGTCTGTCTGTCTGTCTGTCTCTGTCTGTCTGTCTGTCTGTCTCTATCGCTTTGTCTATGTCTGTCTGTCTCTGTCTGTCTGTCTGTCTGTCTGTCTCTATCGCTTTGTCTATGTCTGTCTGTCTCTGTCTGCCTGTCTCTGTCTGTCTGTCTGTCTGTCTCTGTCCGTCTCTGTCTCTATCCCTCTGTCTCTGTCTGTCTGTCTGTCTGTCTGTCTGTCTGTCTGTCTGTCTGTCTGTCTGTCTGTCTGTCTGTCTGTCTGTCTCTATCGCTTTGTCTATGTCTGTCTGTCTGTCTCTGTCTGTCTGTCTGTCTGTCTGTCTCTATCGCTTTGTCTATGTCTGTCTGTCTCTGTCTGTCTGTCTGTCTGTCTCTGTCTGTCTGTCTGCCTGTCTCTGTCTGTCTGTCTGTCTGTCTCTGTCTGTCTCTGTCTGTCTGTCTCTATCGCTTTGTCTATGTCTGTCTGTCTGTCTCTGTCTGTCTGTCTGTCTGTCTGTCTCTATCGCTTTGTCTATGTCTGTCTGTCTCTGTCTGTCTGTCTGTCTGTCTCTGTCTGTCTGTCTGCCTGTCTCTGTCTGTCTGTCTGTCTGTCTCTGTCTGTCTCTGTCTGTCTGTCTCTATCGCTTTGTCTATGTCTGTCTCTGTCTGTCTGTCTGTCTGTCTGTCTGTCTCTATCGCTTTGTCTATGTCTGTCTGTCTCTGTCTGCCTGTCTCTGTCTTTCTCTGTCTGTCTGTCTGTCTGCCTGTCTCTGTCTGTCTGTCTCTGTCTGTCTGTCTGTCTGTCTGTCTCTATCTGTTTGTCTATATCTATCTGTCTGTCTCTGTCTGTCTGTATGTTCATCCTTTCATCTGTCCGTCTTTTCTTATTTCTGTTTCTAAAAAAATGTGGGAATTTTCCACTGGTCCCTTGAAATTAAGCAACAGATGAGGTCATCATCTTGCCTGTGATTGGCTAGTATGAATACCTGTTTGTTACCAAGCTTTCCCCAGCTGGGTGCAAATTGAGAGAGAAACTAAGGAGGAATATTTATAGATTGGTGTGTGTGTGTAGTTACTGAACACACTTTTATGCTTGGATCTATATTTGGTAAGCAATCAAGCTGTCTGAATGCGGAGTAGGTGTAAACTGTATTTTTGCAATAAGTTTTATGTCGGGGGCATGATGATATCTTGAAATATAATTCAAGATCAGTATCTTGTTTGTCTCTCTCATCCATGCAGCTGCAGACTTTCAGAAAAACGTACGTAGGCCTTGCAGGTGCAGGAACTTTATGATGTGTTACTCAGCACATAGATTTTTCCTTTTCAGCATTTCACCAGAGCACAATGTGGGCGGAATGCAGCCATTAGACAGGAATGAGTGGGTGAAATGCCAGTTAGCGGTTTTACCTTCTATGGCCATTATAATCTTTCGTGACACCCTATGTGGTACAGCACACTCCTATCTGATTTTTCCCTTTAAAACCTTAGTTGTGAAATTTGGAGATGGCAGTTATTGTGGAAGTCTTATAGAAAGGAAAGTCATACTGTATGATGAGATGGAGTGGGATGACAGGACTGA
The DNA here is from genome assembly GCF_963082965.1 of Carassius carassius. Lineage (NCBI taxonomy): Eukaryota > Metazoa > Chordata > Actinopteri > Cypriniformes > Cyprinidae > Carassius > Carassius carassius. The sequence continues at coordinate 6,524,998 of NC_081783.1, read as the reverse complement.
ACTGAAACTCTACTGGCCTATATTACAAACCGAAGGTCGCAGCTGTCAGCTTGCCTGTGGTCAGTGTATAATGTCTCACTTCCTACTCTGTGAACTTTGTCTCTGTAGATATTATTATAGGGCTTTAACATTCTCACAAGTTATTGTGTGTGTATATATGTATACAGTATGTGTTTATAGGTGCTGGAATAAAATGGAAATGTCATGATGATATTTCTAAGTTTTATTCACATTCTTATTCTATTTTAAATAAGCTCTGTTGAATATCAGAAAAGTAAAATATACAGTAATTTCAGACAAGAAACTATTATAATTTTACAAATGTTAAAAAGTTCAATAATGTGTAAGTGCTACTATTCAAAATAAAGTTGTATAAATTGCCCCCTTGTGGCTATGCTTAAACTGCAGTAGTACTGAAAATAAAATAAAATCCTAATTTATTCAAATGTAGCTACATTTTTAGATTTGCATATGTTGATAATATTGTTCTGATTTATTTCTTTCATTAGATTTTTTTTTATTATTGTTGTTGTATAGTTGTGGTGACATATTCCTTATTTTTAAGGTTTCATATTTTTAGTTTCAGAGTCTTCTTCATCGATCATATTTCAACCCAAAATAAAAATGTACAACTTTTGCATATAGAAAATTAAGCCTATTTTTTGGATTTAGTTTTGCATGAGATTTCTATGATATGATATTCTATGAGATTTCTATGATAATTCACCACATTAACCCCTCCCCCTTCTCCTTCTCCAACTCTTAGTATGCAATATATAAATCTTACTCCTCACTGTAATCATTAAAAAGCTATACATTTAATAATATGAACAAATGTACTTTAAGTACATTTAAATACATTAAGTACATTTTTTTAACAATACTGGTTTATACATTGCTTATTCATGCATCAGTTTGTGCTATTGTGAGTTTCTGTATGTATCCAAAGGCTTTTTAAAAGTCTGTTAACACAGAAACACAAGTCCCTTCTGCTTGTGGGACAGAGAGTCTTATTTTTAAGCATTCACTGCACTCTGGATCACCCTCAGTACTTATGATGCATAAACTGGCACTTGTGAGGCATCCAGAAGAGCGAGGCAGCTGAATCGACTGCTTGTTCTGCCTCAGATTAGAGTGAAAGACACTTGTATTTGTTTACAGCACACCCTCCATTTAGGAAAATATACTTTGATTAACAAAACAAAATGTGATTTGTTTTAACGCACAGAGCAAAGAAATTAAGTATCTGAAATTACACAAATGTTTTTAATGCACTTCAGATGTGGTCCTAAATTTTTTTTTTAAATGTCATAAATTATGTTTTAGCTTTAAAAAGACATGTATTGATGTTCATACTTTCCAGGTTGTTGTTAAAATAGACATTTACAAAACATTTTCTATACTGCATGACTACTTTCATGCAGTTACAGTAGATGTGGATGTTGGCAGATATATAATATGATGAATATGGTCATTCTAATCAGTGTCCTTGCCCTTGAAACTAGAGGAATAATTGGCCCCTAATTACCATATAGATGCCTCGATGGCATTTCAGCAAACACTCAAATTACAAAAGCTTCAAACTTCCACCCTCCTAAAAACATTATTTTGCAAGATTTTCTGGTGCTCTTTTTAATAAAAACAATAATGAGATGACATTTTTCCAGGATGCACTTTCACTCTGCAATCGTCACATGTATCTATCCAACACAAATGCAGTTTAACAGCACAGAATTGACTGTATTCCAAATACTAAGACCTTTTCCTAAACAAGAGGCCCATTTAATAGCTTGAGAGATGACGGAATGAGTCCAGACAATGATGGCCTGGAGGCTTTTGTTAAGTTTACTCTGACTTGAGGGGAACAGAACTAAGACATCACACGCTGAATTAGCACTTTTGTCAAACTAGTTAAGGAGACGATCTGCAATAAAGCATATTAAAAAGCTGACTCACTTTCTATTAAACAGCCTCCATTATGATGTTATATGGTAGTGTTTGCTCTAAATAATCTCTAAATTAAATATGAGTATATTAAAATGTCATATCATCCTCTTTATCCTATATATTACTGATAATCACAATTAATAATGTTCTTCAGAACGCATTGCTTTTTTTTTTGTACAATGGAAATACCATTGTTTTTTTTCCTGTAAGGCTAGAGGCATATAAAATGTAGTTTAAGTATCTGTTTGTTCCCTGACCTAGACCGTCTTTACAGCGCACCTTGTGAATAATAGAGGAGTACTAGTGTATGTGACATAAAAGCTGATGGATATGAAACTCCAAATCTGGTTTTATTCAAAATATTACATATTCAGTTTTAGCCAATAAAATGTCTGATGCTGTAAATGAATAGTCTGAGGAAGAATACAAAAAAATATAGCTGTTTACCTTTGAAAGATGTGGGGATTTATACTAACTGAATGAGTAAGTCTGAGTTTAAAGCAGTGTTTTTAAAGTCCCAGTATATTTATGGAGGCTAGGCTACTGTTTTCAGAGAGGAAACAGCCGGAAACATTGTTCTGGATTCTGTGACAAGGTGCACACTAAGGTCCAAGGTCCTGTATGGTATAGCCTACTCAGTTGGCCTAGGGGACAGAGTTAACCCATAAAAGTTTGTCCTAGGCCCCTTGATTTTTAGCAATGGGCCTGCTGTATTCACAAGCTCCCAGAATTGTTTCTTTGTGCATTATTGTGCAATTTTCCAAATGCCTGATTACTCAAGCATATTTCAGTTATGGTAAAAAAATAAAAATAAAAATAAAAAAAAAAGCTGGCCTATAAGACTGTGAGAGTCTCAACTGGAGGAAAATGGGAGACCAAGAATGATTTCAGTTAAATAAAATAAAAAATTATACCCTGCCTGCATCCCAATTTCCATAATATCAACCCTAAATAGTATTAGTAACCTATTACTTATCTCGAATACTAGTATGCATATTGAGACACAGGGATAGTGGAATATTTTTCTTTAAATTACTGAAATAAAACTCAACTCTTTAAGGTTATTCTAATTAGTGCATATATGACAGTGCAGGATATAGAGCCTCAAATGAGTTAATTTAAACAGCAGTGAGGTTTTTGTTTTTTTTACGTCTGTGACATTTTAGACATCTTTGGTCAAGTGAAACAACGGCCAAATAATTCATTCAAAACAAGCTATAAGTTATCCTCACACAGTGCTGTAATGTAATCAGTTGTCAAGTTTACTGGCTCTAAACTTTTCTTTTCTTTAATCAGAATTGACCTTGATAAATATTTGGAAACTATACAAAGTTCCATTAATCAAAAAGTAATGAAATCTGTATCTTTACATTCTTCCTTTGTGTCTTTTTAAGATGTAATTTTATTATGCTGCTGGTGTTTGTTACCCTGGCAAAATTATTTATTTTTATTTTACTTTGTCTTTATGTTTACAATTGTTATTTTACTTTATTTTAATAAAAAAAAAATATTCAGTTTGTCTGGCTGCATTGCGTCATGAAAGTAGGCGGGATTAACGTGTTTAACAAACTTGTATTTTTCCACCGCATGTCAACGCTCATTGGCTCGCACTAAAATTTGATTGGCCTGCACTACACTCTTAGGCCTGCCCCCTATCTCTCTGATTGGATGCCATCGCTGTGGAGGTGTCAGTCAATAGTTTTTTCGCCCAGTGACACTGCAGCTCTATGTCCGGGCATGTAGATCATAGCGGCTCGGCCTTTGTTAGCGAGTCGCTGAGAAGAACCAAGAAAGCCAGAGGAGTCGCATTCATGCTCATACAGAGAGGAAAATGATCATCTGCACGAAAAGCATGGACTATCGCCTTGGAACCCAGTGCCAATTCGTGCAAAATCAGGTAACATAAATAACGTTATCTGAAGTGAAGATAATAACTGTAAACCGTAGCTGGAGGTTATCTAGACTCATGCTGGGTAACTTAGTTTCAAAGTTGACAGTTCATCTAACGTTACTTTAACAAAAGCATCAACTCTTTAATGTCGTTCATTCATTCGTGTTTAAAACGCTTCTCAAACGTATACGTGTCATTATTTTTGAATACATATTCAGAAGTCGCTCTTTGAAAGAAAAGACTCGTCGCAGTAACTTACGTTAATATCCGTTATTTTCTAGCATACACGAATGTCGTTCACATATATTTAAAAGATCAGTCTGCTGTTAACTTGATCGCCACTTTTTAACCTATGACCATTTGCTACGAGTTTTAAACGCCAGTTCATTGTATTCAGTATCTATTATTCCTGAAATTGACTTCATTTTTGACAAGATAAAAGTGTTTTCACAATGTAACGTTAAAGCTGCAGTCTGGAGTTAACGTTTGTGCTGCAGTTCATCTGAAATCTAAGGCAGCTTTGAACTCGTTTGAACAATAGTGATCCCATGGCACATTTGGTCTTTTTGTTTTGTATTTTGTGGAATGAAAAGCTGTGCAAATCCATTGCGTTCATGACAGAGATCATCTTAATAAGCTTCTTTGTCGTGCATATGCTTCAGTTTGGTTTAGATCGCCATTGTGTCGTTGCAACTTGACTACTCATAAAGGTATGTGTTTGTTAAATATATCACAAGTATTAACAGTATTTAAACATTAAAGCTCCACGAGGAATTAAAACTACAATCTTGAAAGCCTTTGGTGCAGATCAAGTCACGGTTATGGGTTCACCAATCATCTAAACCTAACGTTTCATGACAATAAGCTTTTCTATTGATGTTGGCATGTTGAAGTTTTGTATGTTTTACACTGTCTGAGTTTTGTGTTGAATTGTTTGTAAGAAGAATCTTCTGTTTTATACACGTAGACAACTGATCGAGTATTTTTGGGTTCGTATCGACATAGAAGCATTCATTTCTCGATCATTCAACTCATAACGTTTCCTTCGTTTTGTGTTTATTTTCATGTTTAAGTATATTTAATCAACTGATTGCGTATAAGCTTTTGTGAAAATGACAATGTCATTTGTCTGTGGCGCTGTCGTAGTGTAATTTTTCGCAGTTCGCGTCGGGCAAACACAAAGCCCTTTGTAGTTAAACCCGTAAACCGTGACACGACATTCTGCACGGGGAAATGTATTAATGACTTTTCCTCACGATTGACTTTTTGGTCTTGTTGTGTGAGTATTTTCTCTTTCTCCCGTTTGTGTGATATGATGCTGATATACTGCCAATCAAAGTTGTTTTTCTCCCATTTGCCCGCAGTTCCTCCTGTGGCCTGAGGGGGCACTGTCTCCTGCGCACACACGAGAACAATGGAGGAATGTGCCTTTTAAACATTTCTCAGAAATATGCTCTCATTTGTCAGCCCATAAGAAAATACCCTAGGCTTGTACTTGGTTTGTTAACATTAAAAACTCGTTTTCTCTTCTGCCCTCAGCTAACCACTGGTCCATTTATAAAAGATACTCTTCAAAAAAATATCTGTAGGTGATAAGTATTATAAGACGTGTTTCAAAGCTCCTTGATGTGTTTCACATAGAGAGCATTTTAATATCCTGACTCCAAACTGCTTTTGTAACCTTGTCAGAACAGTACGGTATAATTTAAACTTGTATTGCAATTCATTATGTAGCTTATTTAAAGATATGTGTTTGACGCATAGCTGACCATGAATATTAAGACCACAAAAACACAAAGATGACAACATAACAGACAACTGATTTTACCAGCAAACCAAATGTTGGACTTCCCATGCGGAAATGTGATTCATCAGTAATCTGCCTTTACTTCACTATCTGTCGTCATGCAAGCTGCTGAATGTATGTCACACTGTCTGCTTGTGTTAATGTCAGTCTTCCTGGTTGTATGACTGCATCCATATGTGGCTTGCCGTGTGTGTGTGTGTGTGTGTGTGTTTGCTGCTGGCCTTGTTTCAGTCCAACCCCCAGTTAGGTGCAGCTGGCTGTTTTTTTCTTCCTGGCTTCCAGGTTGGCAAGCCAAAATAGTGTTTCCTTTGTAGAAAGGGAGAGAGATGGGGTTTGTGCAACAGCAGTTGGGGCATTTGCGCATGTCATGGACTGAGCCCTCCAGGCCTTCTGGGAATGCAGATTGAATATCGCAACTTGCTCTTACCCCCCCCCCCCCATTCAAATCTAAACGCAAGAGTATATGCAAATATATTCAAATCTAAATGCTGTTTTGTTTGTTCATGGAGTGATCTTGCAGTTTTTTTGTGTGTCTTTCTAATATATCACACAAATGCTGCTTTGTGTAGCACTTTAACTTGTTTTAACGCAACAAATAACTGAATTATTATGTAAAGGACGTGTATGCTGTCATTGTTCATGGAAACAGGAATTATGATTGCTGTATGTGGCACGTTTACCCAATAAACAAGATTTCGGCTGAATCTGAGGGACTCGCCAAGAGGATATGAGAATGACTTCCTGTTTCGTGTTGACTGTTGGTAAAGACATGTCGGTGCATGTTACTGGTGCTGATGAGGCATCCTGTACTGACAAAAAAAATCGCCCCAAATTTCAAAATAACCTTATGCGGTTGAACATGAACCGTGCTGTTGTTATGTATGAACTTTATACCCTAATTGAAAAGTTTAACCAACATCTCTTGTTAATCGCAGATTGATATACACACAAAAACCTCGGTTGACAGCATCTGCTGCAGCGTTTCATTGAGTGTGTGGGTGTGCGAGCGTCTCTCAGCTTCTCATATGACTTGCATTAGTCTCTAATTTCCCTCTGAAGTTTCATTAGTAGTTAATTGCAAGTTGTTTTGTCTCGTTTCAGGGATAAAGACTCCCCCTTGCGATTTTCTGCGGCTGCTTATACGGGTTATGAAATTTACCACGATAGCATGTTGAATATATCTGTATGTGCAGTTGCCTGTTTTTCTGGGTCACCGCTGAGGAGTTTTGGGCATTGCGACCAGGCTCGAAGACATGTGATCTGTTTACCAGGGAAAGTGCACTTGTACTTGCGTCCCAATGGAGAATAGTGTTTGTACTGCTGTTTGAGGCTGACCTCAACATCTCAGTCTTGTTTAAATGCCTTGTGGCTTGTGCTTTATTGCCAATATGACTCTTGGTTGACCATATTTTCACTTCTATATTCTTAGAGCTTTTCCCAGCACAAAATGCTTCTAAAATCTCAACAGTAGGTACATCACAATTCACGTACTCATGTGCTTTTCTATGCCATTTTATAGTATAAATTAGGACTGAAACGATTCCTCGAGTAACTCTATTACAAAAAATGATCGAGGCAAATTCCTCTGCCTCGAAGCCTCTTTTAATTTTAAATCTCACGTCAGGTTCTTTCGCAATGATTTTTTTCCTGTGACACAACGTGTTTACGTCACCCACAAAGCGGAAGGAGACACAAGCTAGGGCTGCAACTAACGATTATTTTGATAATCGATTAATCTGTCGATTATTTTTACGATTAATCGGTTTATGTACTTATATTTTAGTTTCTTCCATTTTTTCCCCAAGTAAATTATTAATAAATGGTCTTTATCATTCAGCATAGATTTAAGAGATTTTAACCATTTTGCACTGTCATATCCTCATCAAAAATATACCTGGAGTTGTTTTATTGTGTTAGTAATCCTTTGTCGAACTCTTCTGCAATCAGAACACTGACCCATACTCTAGCAAATTTCACAAGGAGATTTCAAATAATGTTTTCACCATGGCAGTCCTTAGAGCTCCTAAAGTAGTTCAACATCCTGAACAAAGCTTATTAAGGAATCTTTCAGAACATATTTTCACGAAGAATAAGGATAAAACAGAATAAAATTGCAGTGCATTGTATTTTATTATTTACTGGGAAAAAGCTTTATAGCTTTTGCTGTGAAATTGTAAACAATCCTTCAAAAAAAGTGCCAATGGCATGAAACCTGAATGGAACTCACAATTTAAAGTAAAATCCATCAGAAGGTTGTCCAGAAAAAAAAATAGGACACACACAAAAAACCTGCTGTGTGAAAAAGAGCAGTGAATAATACTTAGAAAAAAAAGTGCATTTCAAATATCTACATTTACCTCTCTCATTCAGTCATAATTAGGCTGCACGACTGAATTTTGAACTGGTAAACGACAAACTGATCACAGAACATGTTTGCAAAGCTGTAAATGTTAACTGTTAAAAAGCAATGTTATCAGCTTTTACGACTAAACATTTGCAAACAACATTGTACTGGAGAATCTGCACAAATGAAAGTCTTAGGGGCAGTTCACAAATCGCGCCTAAAAACGCGTGGAAAACGCTAGGCGCACCGCTTTCTCCTCCTTTCCCAAGCGCTCGGGCAGAAGCGCCCCTGAGGCATCTGCCTTTGCTAAGCAACTATGACGTGCTCTCTCCTTGAAGACGCGGAAATTTCAGCAAAGGAGAAATGGATTTGTAGCTCAAAAAAATCGCTTGCAGTAACTCTGCTACTAAATTTATTTCAAAATGGAAATCCATATACAACTATGATCAGCTGTTCCTTTCATCTTGACTGAGCTTTTAACGTTGTTACGGGAAAGGATGAAGCTGATTGGTTAGTTCTTGTCACATGACCCGCGGTGCGGTTGCGGCATTCTGAAAAGTTTAAATGTTTTTAACTCGATGCGGTGTGGTGTTGGAAATAACGAACTTGAGCGCGCAAAAGACGCGATATGTGAACGTCCCCTTAAACAGTGCAGTAGTGCAGAGTTTACAGGTTCTTTTTTAAAGGCTCAATGTAAAGTACTCCCACATCACGCTGAATGCTGCAGACATAGACATCATATGATGTCTATGGCTGCAGAGACGCTGTTCGGGAAGCACGTGACATAAAACAAGGCCAGCTATTGGCTATTCGCTACTTCTCCTGTTGTACTGGCTGAGTAAAACCTCCGATGGCTCATTACTGCCACACTTTGGTCACCGCAGATTTGAAATATGCACGAAATGAGCCGCTTACGGCAAATAAAAGTTATTTAGCAACGAATCGATGACTAAATTAGTTGACAACTATTTTAATAATCGATTTTAATCGATTAAATCGATTCGTTGTTTCAGCTCTAACACAAGCGCTGCGTCCGAAATGGCATACTGTACGGAGTAGTGTTTTGATTTGAGGGCGCGGCAAATGTATGTCCATTGCAAGAGAGCTGGCATACCACAACTAGGGCCCTATGATTTCCGCGATGCAGAAAACGCGGAGGGAATCGCGGAATCCAGTCATAAAAACGGAATTTACAGTTTAACGCGGAATGGAACCAAATTTTGAATGAATTAATCAAAAATAGGTCACTGCACTTACAAATCACGATATGGAATATCTGTAAATATTAAGCTGGAACAGTCTATTTAAATATGAATCATGCATGTTCTGCGTGTCTCTGTTAATGAATGAAGCAGAAGCGCTTCTTCGTTTATTTACACACACTGAAGCGCGCGTGACGCTCGCGGTGATTTCAGCTTCTGCTGTCTCACTAAATAAGGACGTGAACACATGAACAACATCTCCAGAACTGCTCTGACAGTCACTTCATGAGCATTTGACCGTTTGATTTGAGTAAAACTAGCGTCACATCACATACACACAACTGTAAAGGTACGTCAATCCGTCAAAATAAAAGTCCGGTTTAAAGACAAGTATTTGCCAGATATGTATCACTATTGTTCAGCAGAATGTATATATCCTACTACTAAAAAAAAAAATCAAACATTATTTTTTTAAGGTTTAATCACACAACATTTCTTCCATGTTTTATTTTTAATAGTAAATCCCCTTTGTTTACCAAAAAGTTAAGTTTGCTTAATTTTCAATAATTAAAAGATAAATTAATTTTTTATGTGTTTAATGTGCATCTCAGAAAATGCTTTATTTAAAACCCCAATTGAATGGTTAAATGCACTTAATTCATCTGTCAACTTTATTGTCATTGTTCACAGTACAAGTACAGACAGAGAAACAATGGGTAATAATTAAATGTTTATTTTTGATGATTGCATTCTATGCATTTAAAAAATAAAAAAAAAAATTTTTTTCTAAAAAAGGTAACTAAGTTGTTAATTTTAAGAGACCCAGGAGTCTTTATTTTCTCTTGCATAATTAATATTGCACTTTAATTAAGCAAAAACGCATTTTATCCGATTACTTGATTAATCGATGGAATTTTTGATAGAATACTCGATTACGAAAATATTCGATAGCTACAGCCCTAGTATAAATACTTGCTGGTAAATTTTACAAACCGTTGCAAAAATTGAAAATCGAAGACTGAAATAGTAGCTATTTTCTTGTAAAATGTGTCCTGGAATCTTTGTTTTAATTGAAAAAGGTTTTTTTTTTTTTTTTTTTTTTTTTTTTTTTTTTACAGTAGTATGTTAACACTGGAAATTCCAGTAAGAAACATATACCAAGATGATGCCCTTATTTAACCAAAAAAATGAAGTGTGTAATGTTGAACATTTCTTGCACTCAAATGTTGCAGCCTTTCTTTTTGTAACATGGGAAACTGGCTGTTAGATTCCAGTATTGGATGACAAAATAACTTTATAAAGTTCATATATTAGTCAGCAGTGGTGTGTCATTTGGGACACAACAAATGTATGGAAGTTATGCAGAAACCGATCTGGATATGCACTTGATCTGGAGTATAAATGCCAGACTTTCTAGGTAAGTGTAATGTTAGTCTGCAATGCTTTGTAAGGGATGTATTGCTTGCACATGTTTTGCAAGCCTCGACTGAATTGAATGACAAGACACCTGTATCTCAGGCAGAAATATATCACAGCTTTCAGCGCCACCTTGACACAGATTTTTTCCTTGATAGAAGAGAGTGTCTGTCTTTGTTCCTGTTTCATCAAGTTGCCTCTTAAAATTAGTCATCAACCAGATGTAGTGTAATTCTTTTTATTATTTTTTTTTTAAATGACTTTAAATGTGAAGTTTCACACATTAAAAAAACCTCAGGAAACAGGTTAGTCTGACACTTTTCCCAATAGAAGACAATCCACTCTCTGCACCTCAGTGCTAAACTACTTTTCATCTGAATTGCGTGTTAAATTGGGTTAAGAAGCAAATATTGACCGACGGTTTAGTGTTTAAGTTCATTCCCTTTCATGAACATTTACTTGAGGAACCTGTCTGGAGAGATATTTCTGACGTCCTGCAAGTAAAACCCTTTTTTTGTTGTTATTTCATGGTATCTCTTGTGCGGGAATTGCGTTTCTTACTTATCTATGCATGTGCTATCTCAGCTGTCCTCTAGGACTATTTATAACCCTCTCTTTTCTGTAAGACACTGTATGAAGAGCAAGGAGCTGGGACCTGGGTGTAATTTATTACCCACATATTTTCCCCAACAAGACTTAGCACTGTAGAACATGGAGATTTTCAGTTGGCTAATTGCTATCAGTTCTTTAATGTGATTTTTAAGTGGTATTTGGAGACCCAAAATGTGTAGTGATTAAAAGGGATTGTACGTGCCGTGCTGTCAGTGTGAATCTTCAGTGCTGTCAGGAAGAGTTATGATGGCCCGGAGCTGTTTTGGCCACGGCTCTCAGTTGTCCCCCGTAACTATGTAACAAGATTTCAGTCAATACGTGACCACATTCATGTTTGCGTCCAGTCAGAGCTCATCCTCTTCTCTCCCCCCAGCCTAGAAAGTGTAACTGACCCGTTCATCGCCATGACTAACTACAGCCAGACCTACGGAGGAACGATTTACTCGAAGGAAGTGCGGAGGCCACCCCTTTCACGGTCAAACATTACAACTGATCTCATATCACATACAAGAAATGAAAGCCAAGACTAGAGGTAGACGATAAAAAGATATTCATTGGGGAAACGATCCACAATATCCATAATAAATTTGAGAAAATTAATATTTAGCCTACTAGACAATCTAGACAATCAGGTCAGTGTCACTTAAAAGTTTTGTCGTGATGTTTTCAGCATCTGTCGTCTCATCATATGAGGACAGTTCACATGAATTTCATCTGCAGAGCTGCATGAGAGTAACTTCACCAGCATTTCGCCATTTCACTTGAAAAACTATCAAAAGCAAACTGAAACTCAAAGGTCTTGATGACCAACTGACAAAATAAGAGTTTGGTTTAACTTAAAGAAATTCACTGTTATATTACTAATTATATAATAAAATGTATTTATTAAAGTAATAATAATGATAGAAAATAATTGGACACAATTTAGGGGGAAAAAAATCTAAGTGATTTTGTGGGACTCTAAATTAAAAAGTAGTGTAGACATTTGCTCTCAAGGCCTTTTCTTCCCCATTTATATTATGCGATTAAATATTGGGATTAAATATTGATATCGAATGATGTGGGGAAAAAATATTGTGGTAATATTTTACCTTTGTTGCCCTAGAGCTATTGTAGTTCCATTAGTTAGTGTTAGTTAATTAAATATCTACCACTATTGTGTCAAAATGTTTCGCTGACCTTTAAAAATGGCCTTCAAATTGCATTGAACTTCAATAATGTGACGCATTTCTGTGTGGAATTGTGAAATTGAATTGTTTTTCCCCCGAGCCACGCAGCCTATGTTACACCAACAGAAAAATGAAGTAATTTCAAAGTAGAGATTGCAACCACAGTTTGGTGCACATTTATAAAACACTCTCTTTAGAATTTTATGCACTGATAAATGTCAATAAATGGGTACGTTTTTTTTTTTAAATGCATTTTCTAGTCCAATCAAGCCTGTTTTCACCAGCTCTGTTTCTAAATTCCTTCAGCTGCTCTCTCACTATTTTCCAATCTCCTCTTTCTTCCTCTGCTCTCTGTCTCTCTCTCTCTGCGAGGTGCTCGGAAATCGGGCAGGATTTCCATAATCCCACATTCAGACACAAAGCAGGCCAAAGGCGCAGGCACAAGGCCTCGGTTGGCCTTCACAGTCAGCATTTAAAAACACGAAGACTTGAATCAGCAGATCTCAATCCTCAACACCAGTCAAACAAGGACAGCGGGACAATGTATTTGGCATTTCCAGATCGATTTCCTTTCCACAAATTGTCTAAAATAGTCTCCTATGCTAAATACGGACGATTGAGCCACAACTCCCAAGTTGTGTCTGTGATTAAACTCGGGTAGGGTGTCCATTGCCATTTTTATAATCTGGATGTATTTTAAGCTTCTTGGGGTGTGAAAGTAGGAGATTGAGGTCGACAGACGTCTGTCTGGTCTGAAACAGCAGTAGGTTGCTGTTAGTGTGGAATGTCTATTAATGTCCCTCGATACCCGCAGGACCCGTGGCAGACTCACTGTTTGTTTGCTACTATTCCTTTACTACTTTATTTTTTTGTTTGGAACTATTTGAGGAATGCCGCAAAAAAAACAAGTGAAAGTTATTTTAAAGTGGTTCCTTTCAGATTAACCTAAAAAAAAAAACACACTGAATAGGTGTTTTTCTTTCACAAAGTGCTTTTTTTTCCTGCCTTTTTTGTTTGTCCATTTCTCATTGCTGTTTTTTTTTTCTTTTGGCAGGTGATGGTGAACTCTGAGAAAGACCGTGCTTCTCTCATGTGTATGAAGGCTCTTGTCAACAGGGGGCGTCTGGACACGGTGTCTCAGCAGATGGCCTCTCACCCACAGTACCTGGAGAGTTTCCTGCGCACACAGCACTACATTCTCTATATGGATGGCCCATTGCCCCTGCCCTACCGCCACTACATTGCCATCATGGTATGAACATGCTCTACAGTCAATCACAGGCTCAGGTCATATCTCGGGTTAAATGATAAATGTATTTGTGTTTCAGGCTGCAGCTCGGCATCACTGTAGGGACCTGGTATCTCTGCACTCGGCTCAGTTTCTGCGTGTTGGCGGAGACCCATTATGGCTTCAGGGGTTAAAGGCTGCACCGCCACGTCTACAGCACCTTGATCAAATCAACAAGGTCCTGGCCCATCAGCCTTGGCTCACGGCACGCTCTCACATACAGGCTCTGCTCAAGACAGGAGAGCAGTGCTGGTCTCTGGCAGAGCTGGTTCAGGCCGTGGTTCTGCTGGCCCACTGTCACTCCCTTTGCAGTTTCGTTTTCGGTTCTGGTTCTGACTCGGACTCCACTCCCACTCCCAGAGTGCATCATGGCACACCTCCTGGCTACTGTCTCTGTGACGCTGCCAATGGCAACACCACCTTTTCGCCACCCCCTGCTGGACCCACAGAGAAGGCACCACGACGAAGGGTACGGATGATCATTCATTTCAGTTGGTAAACAAGGTTAGGTTTAGGTTTGTTTGGGTTTAAAAAAAAAAAATTATATATATATATCAAAACATTACAGCACTTCCTGCTCTTCTGTAATTTTTATAATAGGCTGGATTTGATCATGGTGATACCACTTGAATGCTTGGGAATTGAGTTGACACTATCAACACTGTAGGAAGATTGCTATCATTTTTTTTACATTTATTTTTTACTCCGATATCAGCTTGGCACTTAAGTAACAATATTTTTTCAAACACTCCGGTAAGGCAGTGTGCAAGCCATGTGAAGTCCGTTAATACAGACATAACCTGCATTGTTTTCTCTCTTTTTTTTTTTTAGTCCTTAGACTCCATCTGTGAAGTCGCTTACCTTCGAGAACAAATTCAAAAATCACAGGAGGAGATCAAGGAAAGAAAAGGAGACAGACTCCATTCGCAGACACTCCTACATGCAGGTAAGATATTGTTCATCAGTCTTAAGCCAGTGTGTCGTGTAACCATGTTTCCCAATGATGCTATAAACAGGATGTGTAATTTTGGATTGGGATAAGTGTTTAGCGTTATTTTTACACAAGGGCCTTTTCTTGTGTGTATATAACGCTCCCTCATGGACCCTCTTTCGTAACCTGCTTTTCTCTTTCTCAAATGTAACTCCATATCAGATGTGGAGGAGGAGGACGAGGCAAAGTTCTCCGCAGACCCCTACCGCTTCGTCACAGACCCAGAATTCGGCTACCAGGAATTTGCCAGACGGGAGGAGGACCATTTCCAAGTATTCCGGGTGCAGGTGGGGGCTTTGCATTGGGTGTCACCTACCAAAAGTAGTAGCATAAAAGGGTACTAAGGGTCAGAATTACAGCTCATGCCCTTCCTTCTCAAGACTGTCAGCACTTAATGTTACTCTCAAAACCTTAAAAGGAAGCGCTGTGCTGCTGCCAATCCTCTCAAATGCAAGTTTCATTCAAGTAGGCTTTCTACATTTGATTTGAATGGGAATCGTATGCAACTCCTGTAGTTAAAAGCAGTTTTATTTATCCCAATTTATATTGAAATTTAGGGTGTGAAATGAATACTTGTATTCAGAAAGGATGCATTATATTGATCAAAAATAAGAACGTTTTTTTTTTAAGTCCTCCTATTATGGGTAATGATGTTCATATTTTAGTTTTGGATCCCCAACAACAGGTTGACATGCATGCAAGTTCAAAAAACATTCATTGTCTCATAATATGCATTTATTTTTCCCTTACTTGCTCAACGATTCATTTTTCCAATCTGCTGTTTTATGTGACTCTAATCTGTGGTGATTTGGTCTGACTTTGTGCTTTGTGTACAATGTTATGCTCCAAAAATGGCACCTAGGGGCAAAATGAATTAGCATTTTCATTCAGGCCAATGCGAAAAGACCAACAAGTGGGCGGGCAATATGCTAATTTTTCGTGTTGACGTCAACGTGAAACGGCTTGGGATTCTTTTAAAAATGACTAGTTTCTCTTTTTTCTTTTTTTTTTGTACAGCAAATCTGCATTTTAGAATGATTTCTGAAGGATAATGCGACACTGAAGACATCATGCTAAAGATTCGGCTTTGACATTGCAGGAATAAATTACATTTTAAAAGACATTTAAAGTAGAAAATAGTTATTTTGTATTACGATATAATTTCACAATATTACTGATGCAGCCTAGGTGAGCATAAAGACTTCTTTCAGAAACATTGACATCCTACTGGTCCCCAAACTGTTGAATGGTAGTTTATGAACCATTGTAGAAATTGCTATAGCAGTCTTTAAAATACCACAGTATGTGTTATGAATGCTATATTTATTAATCTTTCTGTGCAGGACTATTCATGGGAGGATCACGGCTTCTCGTTGGTGAACAGGCTCTACTCTGATATAGGTCACTTGTTGGACGAGCGATTCCGCAGTGTGGCCTCCCTCCCTTTCCCTCACAGCCCCGATCTCAAACGAGCCATCTGGAACTACATTCATTGTATCTACGGCATCAGGTACCCAGGTTCTCTGGTTTTTTGCACTTTTGCATTTTGCCACAAGTTTGCATTTTGAATGCAAAAAAACAACAACATGAAATTAAGTCTAATGCCAAGCTTTCAACTCCACACTCACACATTGTGACTTAACTAGTTTTCGAAAATGCTGAAAAAGGCCACAAAAAAAAGGAAGCGCTTACATTGACACTTTTGTTTTTAGATATGATGATTACGATTATGGGGAAGTCAACCGGTTACTGGATCGTGGATTGAAACTTTATATTAAAGCTGTGGCCTGCTATCCCGACTCCAGCAAGACCCCTCTATGCCCACTGTCCTGGGCCACTGTCAAAGCTTCAGAGAAGGTGATTTCCTATCAAAACTTGTGCTGCGTACACCTCAATAGCATCTACTTAACCCCACAAAGCCTAATGTATCATATTTGATGTTGAAATTCTCTAAATTAAAAACATTTTGCACTCAATCTACTTCATGCATTCTGTTGTTTTGACTGATAGTATGTATTTTTTAGCAAGTAAAAGCCCTTTTAGTACAACTTTAGTTTGAGCTCCATATTATCCTATCATACTAAATGAGCTATAAATGCCTGATGTATCAAATATGACACTCAACAATAAACACTTTTTTTTAATTTGATAATTGTATGACTTTTATTTTGTTCTTTCCATGGAACAGAATAGTAAAATATACCATCTACTTAAAATGGCTAAACAGTATTTCATAAGTGTTTTAAAACCAATCTTCCTGTCGTTTTGTCTTTTAGGTTCATATAAATTTGTTGGTGATGGAGGCACGTCTTCAGGCCGAGCTGCTGTACGCGCTCCGAGCCATCACTCAATACATGATCGCATAGGACACGAGCGTTCAGCACCACAGAGGGACATGGTACAACGAAAGTCAAGGCAAAGAAATACAATCAGAGATCCGTCTCTGTATTTGTTGTCTCTGAGTTTAACCAGTGTGATGTAAGGTACTGCTGTGAAACGTTTCTTTGCCAAAGGTGAAACTTTAGAGAAAAAAAAAAAAAAAGGTGCAAAGCAATCACTCTAACCCCTACTGTCATTTTGCATGTTTCTCCTACTTCATTTTGTTTCTGTATTTGTCCTATTGTGCGCATACTCTTCTTTTTCTACCTCTTTTTTTTTTTTTTTTTTTTTTTAAGTATCTTTATATCAGATGGTTAATGTGCAATTATTTTTATTCACTTGTGGTTGTTGTCATTAATATTTTCCCATTTGTTTGTTTTGTTTGTTTTTTGCTGTTGCTATTCAACTGAGTGAGAGAAAACGTGTACAACTGTCCATTTCCAAAGTATCCAGCTCTGGAAAGGTCATCGCCAATTTGAGTCACTGTTTACAGAAAATGAGTGATTGGACAAAGGCTTTTGCTTAACATGGCTTCCAGATATTTCATTTGAATGTGGAATAGTGAGATCAGAGCAAAATTTAACAAAGGGTAAGAGAAGGTTCAACAGCTGTAACTTTCTTTTTAAATGAGCACTTTTAAGTCAGTATATATCTATAGAATCTCTCAATAAGCTTTCGGCTGTGGCTTCACAGCAGGTCATCAAGTACTGTTTTCACTCCATTCAATCTAATCTAATCAGTTATTAGCTTTGATGTTTTCCAAAATCTTCCACACGCTCTTCTCTCTGCATGGGTGCTGTAAGTCATACAAATGGGTACATTTATAGGATCCATATTTATCATCCGATTCATCTCAGTAGGCATCTAAACCGCTTTACAATGTGAAGATCTAAATTTGACTGGTTCAAAGAAGTAGAATGGAATCACTTTTTCTAAACTTTTTTTTTTTGTGTGTGCTAGTGTTCTCAGTGTTTTTCAGTTACTTAGAGCTGACAGTCAGTTTTACCCGCTCTACACAAACTGGCCAAATCAACACAGTATGTATTTGAATGACTAACTTGGAAAACAGTTAAAATATCATTTAAAAGTAGGTCTTTTAATTTTGAAGGAATTGGCCCACTGAAGTGATTCTGAGAGGTCCAGCATTTAGTGTTTAGGTTTATGTTGTGCTGGTGTCTCCAGTGTATCAGCAACAATTAGGATTTGTTTTAAAATATTTTACCATGTAAAAATTAAATGTGATGTAAGTGAGAAGGAGCTCAGATGAGAATAAGCTTAAAATGTGATTTTAATGTTGACACGCTGGTATAGATCAAATGAAGGACTTCTGATAGAACTATATAAGATGCGTAAAGGTTCGCGGTCAGCCTCTCGCTATCCTTCCCATAACTGACCTGCACAAAATTATCTTTTTTTTTTTTGGTTTTGCACTGAACCTTTTGCACAAAACCCTACAAGTGTGGTTGCAACTGGCAGCTGTCATTGTTACAAACTGCTTGAAGAGGCGACGAAGGCTACTCTGATGCCATGAATATATTCAATGTCCAGTTTTAGGCCAAATACCTGTACTGTGTTAAACTCTCATCAGTCTGGTTAATTATAGTTGGCAGAATGACTTGGGCAACACCTATGGTTGGTTTTGTGTGTTTATTTTTAAACATTGCATTACTTTTGTTCCTGTTTAAACTTGTTGTTCCTTGTCTTGTCATTTTGAGGGAGGGTTATGATATTGTTGTCAGTTTTGCTCTTGTCTGAACTGTTTAGAATAAGAAACCAAGGCATGTAAATCAGCAGAAATGTGTACAGGAGCCGCAGTCTGTGCTGGACGCACGGTGCCTTTTGACTGCTGATGAGTCACGGCTCATTGGTAAGTTGGAACTGGACTCAGAGCTAAGCCTCATGCTACTGCATTAATTCAAGCTGATAATAGATGATGTTCATTATCCGGGCCTACCGACGGTTGTGGACATCCGGAGATGTTTGTCAGGAGCAGAATAGGACTGCAGCACGGCCGTTCTACCTTAAGCAGGACTGTCTTAAATGCTTGTTCTTCAATGACGGTTTGCCACGTCCCTGAAACGTGGACACTTCCAGACTGTCTCCAACACCTCAGCTGGAAGCCGTTAAGGACTGTGCCTCGGCGGAGGAGACTGAATGAGCATGGCTATTGCCAAAATGTTTATTTACCACGTAAATGTAGGAACTATAAAAATTTAAACTGACCAAAAAAGCAAAAAAAAAAAAAACTTGGGGAAAAAAAAACAAAAAAAATTTTGAAATGTGAAAGCTTATTTTTTCTATAAAGATATGCAATATCATTGGTGTGTCTTGTTTTTATTTAGTCATTAAGTGTGAAAGTAAGTGTTTTTATAGTCTAGATTTAGAAAATTAACCTTAAGGTTGCATATAGTCTACTCATCTAAAATAGTCATATGTTCAGAGTTTTAGAATGAGCGCTTGGCATGTCAATCATTTTGACAATCCATTTTTAATAATGGCTTCTGAAACTACTAGTGTCATCCTGACATCTAGTGGTACATCTCCATTCGTGTTTCTTTGAGAAAATCACACCAGCAATTCAGACATTTCATTAAAATCGTTCAGGTTTACTACATTTCAGAGTATGTTTAAAAACGGAAATGTCAAGCTTAAAAAAGCAATTCGTTGAACTAAAACATTTGTTTTCTTTAAATGTGCCCCCTGGTGGTCTGTTGTCCTGTGCTGTGGCTTCCCTATTCGTATGGAATTAGATTAAGTAAAAGTAGTTTTCGTTATTGCTTCGAACCAGACTCACTGTAACCCAGATTGAAGATCGAAAACGAGAGACAAATAAATCAGAAAACTAATTTCTGTCGATAATTTTCATCACACAGTCAAATGAATGGACCAATGACACAAAATCAACTTAACGTTGAACAGGTCAGGTTTATTTCTATTATACTGAACTGCTTTCAATGACCTCTGACTAACAAAATATGGGGGAACAAAATTAATTGAGCAAAAAAAAAAAAAGCAATCAAGTACATATACAGTATATTGGCTATGCACAACTCGTCAGTTTTACATCCCGTCATTTAACCCAAAACAAAAGAGAGGAAAAAACCCAACCTAGACCATAAACTAATGTTCTGTGTTATCAACTGGGATACTTAGCAAACTCTCTTAGAAAATGAAAGGAACTAAAGAATGACTACTATGGGAAGAAGGCTAATATCAAACAAGAAAAGTGAGAGTGATTTGGAAAGAGGGAAGGTGTGGAATTCCTGCATTTCATGCAGAAGCCCTGTGACGTCTGTCTGATGGGACGAATACAATATTCAATATCTGTACTTTGAGAAATTAAACAATGCCAGGATGTTAACCACGAAAAATCACTTTCAAATCAACACTCAAATGACACAGGAAAATGTCAAAGGTGACCGTCAGCCTTGAAGCTTTCTGAAAGATGTACCAGGCAGGAATAACTATCACTCTTAGACATCCAGGAGCTGTTTTACATGTACAAACATAAAAATAAAAAATGAGAAAAGATGCCCCAAAAGACAAGCACATCGATGTAAACGGTTGATTTAAAAACAAAGAGAAAAAAAATCATCAATCGCTGTATTAAACATTCCACCATTTGTGAGATGGCCAAGCCCCTCCCTCCCCATTCACAGCTTCTTTTATAATATACAAAAACTGAGTTTGGGAATTAAAACACATAGGTACATTTCTCATACAATGTTTTACATTAAGAAATTGTACTCAGTATGTGTTGCATAAAATTATTAAAGGCCCTGATATCTACATATGCACCAATCAAATATGGCCCTCTTTAATTGTCATATTAACATCTAGCACCGATGAATAGGATTACAATTATTTCTCTGTAAGGAGAGAGCACTTTAACAAGTAATCTAATCTGCTCAGATCACTACATTGATGTGATAAGAGTTACTAATATCAAGCTTTCAAATTAAAGCCAATTTATACACCAAAAGAACGCTGGTTTTAAACTGCGCAAAAACCATCTGACCAAATAATTAATTAAAAATCAACCTTTCTATTACAGAAAAGGTACAAGTTGAAAAGAAAAGGGCTTTAAAACTGAATGGTTTTCTCTGGAGTGACATGCTATAGTGTTCACTGGCAGTTTAATAAGTTTTGTAGGAACTCTACAAATGCATACATTAGATAAATCTCTAATAATAAGCTGCAACATTAGATATATTTCTGCAGTGTTAAAATATCTACGTGATGCTGGCTTGCATAAATGACATTCATAATTTTGAAAAGGCCATGAGCATTGAAGTCATAACATGATTATCTCATTACTTCCTTCTAGAAGTTGTTAAAATTGTTATTTTTCATAACCCTGAGAGTGAAACATTGCATTAATAATTTTCAGTTGGACCAGTCTCGCATTTTGAGATGAAATCATTGCCTAGACAATTAAAAAGCAACCTAGCAAATCAAGATTTATATATATTTTCTGTTTAGCACAAACAATTCTAGCAAATGGAAACTTTCGATGGACTGTATTCTCTTGAATGTACTCATGCAATCAATCAAATTAGGATTTAGTTTACATAGATCTTTCAGAAAGGTTTCGTAAAGCTTATCCGCACTGCAGTGCTTCCGTCCATCCAACGTGCAGTTCTTAGTGTTCCTTTAGTTATTGTATAAAATCTATATGCATTTCATCTTTTACAAAAATAAAAGATTACATAGAAAATGACGTTAAAAATGATCTGAAATAGCTTCTGCTCAGATTAAAAAATCATTAACAGCTATTTCTTATTAGTCTGTTAACGATAACACCCCAATCTAAATTAGAATTGTAGTTAATATGCCCTATATAACTGTTTTTGTAGTATTTTATATATATATATATATATATATATATATATATATATATATATATATATATATATATAAAATAGGAGTAGTGCCATTTATGAAAAACTGAACATGAGAAAATAGTTTTTCTTCTGTGCTTCTGCGGACACAGTCAAACATGCCAGAGGAACCATAACATCTCATTATTGTAGCCATGTTTCTTCAAGATCTTTCTTCTGCGCTTAATTGAAATGATTCAGCGTAACCTTGAATTCTGTTGTCAGTGTGTTGGAATCAAGTTTCGAGAGCATTAAACATATTTGCAGGCACACAAATGTACACACATATCCTCCTGCGCACACACACACACACACACACACACACACACACACACACACACACACAAAATAAATCTTCAGATATTGCATTCTGCAAAAGGGCACAGTTTCCAACTATAACACTATACCATTTAACCTGTTGGCAGGATTAAAAATGCATCAAAATGCCCTGTGGATAATCACATTTCTTCATACTGTTGTTATCACTAACAAACACTTAAGAGCAGACAGTTAAATCATCATTCAGTTATTAGCCTCTTCAGCACATCACTTTGTGAAAGCAGAGGTCATAAAAGCCAAACGAATTGCACATTGAACACCACAGCGTCACCAAACCACCTTGAAACTTTGATGCTTCATAGCACTGAGATAGAGCGAGCACACCTTAACAGTTCAGCTGTGCTCTGTGGTCAGTAAAACCGTCGCCACTCAACGTTGTTCTCAACTTAACATTCTTGTGGTGCCATGTTGTTTTCATGCTCAGAAGGGGGCTGAGAACAACAGCAACGTCAGGTCAGCTGTGAAAATCACTCCATCGATCTCGGCTGCTCCCACTTCTCCACTGCTGTTCAACAAACAAAAGTTCACATCAAGAAAAGCTGCAGAGTTTGATCTTCCTGGCCGAAGGAGTTCCATTATCAGGTTGAAGAAGACCAAGGACGAGTACCATCTCCACACTATGCATCATAGGCATAAATGTAATAAACATGATTAGCTGTTTATTAGGTGTGCTACTGGAGTCCAAGATTGGCCAAAAAAATGTTGCAATTATGAGACAAAAAAAGAGAGAAAATATACAAAACAACGATCTCTGTGTCCAACAGCACACTCTTCAGTTGACATTGGCACTTGACGTGTATGAGGTTTGATTTCATCGTCTAATTGAGAATTCTGACATGAGACTTCTTGGCCAAGTGTGTGTTGTCCTTAGCTGAGCAGTTTATTTATTTGAGGTATGATGGCAAATGCAGAGGCAAGATTTTAGAATATGTTCAGACAATGTGCCACATCTGTTTGTAAAAGTTGTCTCATGGATGTCTTATTTACAATCCTGTAAATTAATCATGAGAAAAGGGATTAACACATTGGAACAAAATAAAGAATAATGTAAGACCATAATTTAAATTAAAAGAATAGTTCTTTAAAAAGAGATAGTCGTTTACTCATCCTCATGTTGTTTCTGTATTACTGACTTATGAAGAATGTTTTTTTTGAATGTGTCTGAATGTTTAATACAGCATTTTACAAAATCAGTGGGGTCCAGATAAACATTGGATCACACTGATGTTCAATGTCAGTGCAGAGCACATTCGTAAAGTTTTCTTTCGTGTTCATGTGAAGAAAATAAAATGGGTTTAGAACATTATGAGGGTAGGTAAAACTTGAGGGTAGGTATTTTCAGTTGAACTGTATTTTTAAAACAAACCAGAATTAAAATACCTGTTATCATCTTTAATAATGGAGTTAGCTGGGCACCCAGTTGTGGGAGGCGCTCTGTTGGGTTGCTGGCCCAGTATAGCCCTGTCCACCCTGTATGATGGGGTCAAAGTTGAAGTCAACCAGGTCTCCATCCATAAGATCACTGTTGATAATATATTCCACATCACAGTCCAGGTTTTCAGTGAACATGTCGATATCCAAGTCTGTAGGCAGACGGTCCTGGGAGGGCATGAAGCAGGTCGGTGTTGCAAACTGGCCTAGACCTTGCAGGCCTCCGTTCCCACCGGGTGATGGGACAGCTCCGTGCTGCAGAAGCCCAGCGCCAGGCACCTCATGCTGGCTCTTTATAGCTGCGAGCTGAGGTGGTTCCTGGCTCATGGCCGAGTGCATCATTCCAAAGCCCATCTGTGAGTGCTGGAGTTGGGGTTGAGGCTGGAGGCTCATCAGCCCCACTGCGCTCGTGTCAATGCCTTTGCTCAGCAACATCTGGCCTGCCTTAGCTCGGCTGCTGGACATAGATCCCCCAAGCCCCAAAAGCCCACCACCTCCTTGGCCCGGCATAAGAGGATCCATCTGGGTCATCATAACATCGCTGGGTGGGGGCGAATCGGAGATCAGGAGCGCTTCGAGGCTGGAGGGCACGTGAGTGCTAAAACCACTGTGACCCGGACCGGGCAGAGGACTGAAAAGCGAATTTCCAAAGCTTGATTGGCTTGTGCTCGATCCAGCACTGGGTTGAACAGAGCTTTGCGACCCTGGCAGAGTGGATCCCTGTGTAGCCTTTGATTGCTGCAGCTGCCGAAATGAAGGAAAGCTGGACACTCGAGGCAGCAGGGTGGATGCCGAGGGCAAAGGCTGAGGTGGGGCAGGAGGAGCTGTGCTAGGGCTCGCACCACCTTGCGGACCTGTCATTAACGTTAGCCCGTCAATCAAATCCAGCTCTTCCATTAGCGTCTCAGTTAGTGTTGGGGGAAGATTCCCTGTGGAATAGCCACCAAGAAGACCATCCTCAGGTAGGTCATCCTCGTCCTCCTGCCCCGTGGCAATAGGAGAGAGCCTCCCACTCAGCGTGCTGGCATTGGAGCTTGTACGTGGCCTGAAACTCGTCCACATGTCCGGGTCGTCCAGGCTGCCGCGAGAGGAAGGGCTGCTGCTGTTCACTCCCCACTTTCCGAACTGACCTTGATGCCCGGGACTGTCTGCACCGCCAGCTCCGGAGGCACCCTCACCCTGCAGGGAACCTCCAGAGCCTCCGATCCCAGCCGCTCCGGCCTGCTTTTTAGTCTGCTTTGCTCGAATACGGCTTTTAAGCAATTTGCTGCTGTTGTCCATTGAGGCGGCGCGGCGGCGAGGGGCTTTGCCAGTTTTGCCCCCCTCGGGGTTGAGCATCCACCAAGAGCTCTTTCCAGTCGACTCATTGTGCACTCGCAGGAACTTGTTGTGGAGCGATAAATTGTGGCGAATGGAGTTCTAAATGGAATGACAAAAAAATAAATCAAGTCTAAAAGTGATAAACAATGTCAGTAACCAAACAGCACGATTGAAAATATTACTATTAGGGTTTGAAATGAACACCCGAAAATTTACTTAATGCTGTGAACTCACAAGCCAATTTGCTGGGGGGGGGGGGGGGGGGTATATTCTCATTTGATAACTGAGAAGGTGTCTTGAAATTATATTTTAAGGCATGAATTATCATTATTTGGTTTGTTTTTTAAATGGATGTCAACAGAGGAGAGGCTTGATAGCGTAAAAACATTTCAATCTGATAAACAAAATATATTATTAATCCTTTATTTAACCAGGAAAGAACCTCACTGAGATTAAAAATCTCTTTTACAGGAGTGTCCTGGCCAAGATAGGAAGCCCAGTAATACAAATACAAATATATAGTAGTCAACGTTTAAAGTGGATCAAAACCTTCCATAAAACTGGTCCTAGAACCAAAACAATACCCGTTCTTGTCTTTAGGACAACTTTGATGAACCTTTTTGATCTACTTCAAATGTTGACTCCTGAATAAAAAAAGTTCTGAGTTTCATCATGTGTTTTATTTCTGATAATTTTGTTTTGTAGAAGTTCTGAATAGTCAGTAACTTGATTTTAGCAGGAAAATTCTATTTTATTTATTGATTTATTTATGTTCTGAATGGCCAGTACTTTAAATTTTAGTTGACAAATTGGCAGGGGAGTGAAGAAGTTAATTTCAAACCCTGATTATAATTATTATTAAGTCTTAATCTTGTTTAGACGTACCTTCCACCCAGCAGAACTGTTACTATCTCCTTTGTCCTTAAAATACGGCACCGTTTTGACCATCCAATCGTAGATCTGCGCCAGAGTAAGTCGTTTTTCTGGCGAATTTTCAATCGCCTGGCTGATCAGATCCGCGTAGGACTGATTACCCCAGGCATTACGCCTGGAAGAGCCTTTCCGAGGCGTAGCTCCGCCCACTCCAGTGATAACCCCGCCCTCCGAGACCGCGACTTTCTCAGGCTCGGATATGATTGGCTGAGGCTCGTGTTTATCTTCCTCGGTGGGTGGAGTTCCAGCAGCAGACTCTGAGCCGTCGGCCCCCCCGGCTTTGACAGCTGAGATGTCGGGTCTAGGCAGCGGCCATGTACATGACCTCGGTCTGCTCTGCGGCTCAAAATCTGGGTCAATCGGGGGTACGTTTTCTTCCTCCATTATGAGATGCAATCCAGATAATTTCAGAGGAAGGCTGGATTTCAGTGAATAAGTTTTGATGCGAAGTTTAAAAAAATAAATAAAAAAAATAGACTGGGCGATGAAAAGTAAGAGTACGACTATTTATACCAAAAGTAAAATAATCTTGTTTAGAAAATATTTTTTCTTCTTTAATATATTACACTACAGTATAAATCATCCGTACTGAATTTAACTGCGACTGTCTGGAGCGTAACGGAGCACATTCGTAATAATCTGAACACACCAATATAGCGTCAGTTAATCCTCAGATTGGAGATTAAAGGGGCCAAATAATCTCCTTAATAGTAACGAACATAAACCTTCTGATTTACATAGAGGAAACGAGGATAGAAGGGGGTCTCTTTGTTTAATGGAGAAAGAACAAAGGAAATTCACTACACATCAAAACAGCTGGATTGTCAAAAGATAAACCACAGTAAAGGAGGACGCCCTGGAGTGACAAAGGATGATCTATGAACTATTGTATATAATTAAACACTCTTTTACAGAAAAAAAATCTAATTGAGGCAGTGAAGTAGGTGAAATCGCAAAACCAATCATAAAATGCGCTTTAATTGCTAAAATAACCACCTCCCACTGGTTCCTATTATAGCAGCTAATGGTTGATTGGCTTTCGCAATTAGACTTTAGACAGGAAAAAACGAGTAAACCATTTTACAAACTCTACAAAAAGAGCAATAAACCAACTTAATATGATCGCATCAAGTCGTACACTAATCTTTCTTGTAAACTGAATGTACTTGTATACTATGTAAGAATACTGTCCTTGTAAACGAATTCAAGTGAATGGGAATTACTTGTTACAGCTGCCTGTCAAAGTCAACAAAGTCACGTTATTTAATTAATCGGGATCCATTCCGAGGTTAAAACATAAAAAATATAGGTTTAAAATGATTTAAGTGCATCCCAACTTAAATGCGTTAAGCAAGATTGTTAAATCGCCAAAATAATCCGTACGTAAACCTTAAATCATAACGATCAAACTTTAACAAAAAAAGAAAAAAGTACAAAGACAATATCTTACTTGAGTGCTCTATCATAACGGGTAACGTAGTTTTTACCATACAATAAAAAAATCTGTGTTATTGTCGTTCAAGTGTGCACGGTCCTCCACGCTGTGTGCTGGCGCGTGCCACCATCTGCCATGTTCCTCGAGACGCGGCTACACACGATGCTCGCTCGCGCCGAACGAATCCGTTCCGTTGAAGGCTTCCCGTATCCCACTAACGGTCGATGTGTTCTCCGAAAAGACAAAAAGGCGCCGCCTGTCCGCTTCTTGAACTCGATCGCCGGCTACTCGGCCTCTGGGACAAAACTGAAAAGCGTAGTTTTACTACTGCGAGAGTAACTAGATGGCCACCTAGTTAGCCAACTCCAGTTTTTATGAGTTATTCTCCCTCCGGTAAAAGTCGAAGAAAACCACTTCTCTTCAATAACTTGGCGGTTTGTTGAAATTACCGCCGAATCGCTTCTCTTCTGCTGTTAATGGAGATAAACAAACAGCTATTCCTGGTAGATCTTTCTTGTTTTGTTTTGTTTTGACTCGAGGCGAAGACTCCCTTCTGACGTCTGTTTACCACTGCCAGACAACGCGGCGTGCGCATGCGCCGAAAGGGTTGATGGGAAATGTAGTCAGTCTTGGGATAGGTTGTGCACCACGACCGGAGGGAACCGGGATCCCGAAAAAAAGACTAAGCACGCAAAATGTTATGTAATAGTTTCTAAAGATGTGTGTCTGTGCGAAAGTGAGCGAGTCCTGGCTGGGGCAAAATGTTTTTTTGTCATTTTAGGACCTCTAGGTTTGTTATGAAGCAGGAGGAGATTCCCAAATCCAATGAAGGAATGCTGTGTGCAGGATCCCCTGACCTCATGCCGCCCACATGCTTTTCCGATGAAATTGCAATCTCATTTTTTAATTAAGATAAAGTGGATGAACGCTATTTTTATGTTAGAATATGTTTACGCCAGAGCGACGATGTAATGAAGAGTCGTCATTATCTGAAATCGTCACGTGGTTAGATTTCTTAGGTAGTTTTTAAATGAAAGTTCATACATTAAATGTGCATGCCCCCTCAGTGGGGTTGTCTATCCTCATTTGAATTTAGTCATTTTAAATCTGAATTTTACTCGTAAATGCATTGTTCTTTTTTAGGTCAGCTGTTGCTCATATGCAAGTTTTTAAATGCATAGGGATCAGCCACGAGAACTACAATACCCACAGGACCTTCCAAGGCATTACCCCTGTTCCCAGATTTGCTGTGGGCGGTAGAGGACACAGAGTATGATGCAATTCTTCAGCCTTTTGTTGTCTGATTAAGTAGTTGTATTAATTTAGATATCATTTTAACTGATCATGTTTGTTTCCTTTGAGTAAATATACATTCCACGTTATAGTGTGTGCATTTTCAATAAAAAAAAAGTTATGCATAAAAGTAGGCCTACTAAAAGTCATTATTGCAGAATGACAGAAACGTGAAATTAAATAATAGAAAATCATAATTTTGTGGTGGAAATATACGTCGAGATTTACATTTCTTCCCTAACTTGCCCAATGATGTCACATAAACATTAATCAGTCAAAGTGGAGTAAATTACTTCACAATTTTACCATTTTCCAATCAGTCATTTCTGATTATCTTCAATGCATAAATGTTTCCAAAATAAATTAAATAAAATTCTTATTGCTTAATTAATTTGATTGGCCAGTTGTGATGTCATGTATTTAATTATTTAATTATTTTTATTATTATTAATATTTATTTTACGGTTTGTGTTAATGGAATGCGGATACGATACTTCAGAAAATTTGCATAACTAAGTTAACAAATCACTATTTAAAAATCACTGACTAGGCTACCATTATTTTTGTGGGAGCGATTTATTATATATATATATATATATATATATATATATATATATATATATATATATATATTCCACATCTATCGCCGGTTTAAAGTGTCCTCCCAGCCTCTTAAGTTTCAAGCGAAAGGAATATTTGGAGGAGATACAGTCAGTGAAACTGAGCAATGTGTTAAAAAGACTACATTGATTAAACTACATAATATTTATATTTCATAACCTTTGTTTTTTATGGCGGTCTACAAAAATTAAAGAGAATTTCATAATTTAACTGACTAATTATTGGCAAAGTTATAGTATAATAATGAATAAAGAAATAAATAATACTGATTGTTGTGTGCGACAGCCAGCACTGGGGGGCGCTGTGATATTTCTGACGCCACACAGATCGTCGCTCTGATTGGTCGAGAACTGAGCGCCTCGTCCAATGACTAGAATGTCACCGTTTTCAAATCGACTCTGAAAACACTCGGCCTGGTGATTAGAGACTTGGTAAGATGATGATAATGCTTTCTAAAGTTTTTGATCTGCTTATTATTATCATTTTTTAGAATCTGTATCGTTTGTTTGTTCATTTTTTGGATGTGGCTTATTACCAATATTCCGTGTCAACGGTTATATTTGTGTCACCATAGCAAAACTTTCGTTGCAGTTGTTTTTTCTGTATTTGTTTCTTGTATTTTTGTTCTGTTATGTAATTATCAGATGTACTCATATTACTTATCTATACTGTTCTATGCTACATGTGATAGTTTAGTGTTTATATTTAGACCAGTTTTCAGGGAATTCAGCCGCGTGCTTCCTTTTGTAACAAATGTGTCATCCATTGTGAAATGTGTGATTGTCAGTAAGTAGGTTTCAGGAAGCTACATAATCACAGATTCTGAATTCCTTTCAGAGACCCGCCTGCTATTGAAATGGAGAGCTTTCTAAGGCGGAAGCTTGCCCAGGCCGGCTCATCTCTTCAAAAACCTGTTTCCTCTTACCAGCCTATCAAATTGCCAGATTTGTGTTCTAGTTTCTATTCAATTGCAGATGAACCTTTTCCTCAAGTGTCTGGATTTCTTGATGACACCGTCGGCCCATCCTTTCTTTTAAATGAAACAGGAACTGTGTTGAATTCCCCTGCTTGCACGCCATCAGAAAATCATGCAAAAAATAAGGATGAAGGAGTTTTAGCACCAAGAAAAGAGGCTACCAATGACTCTGGCCTTAATTGCTCTCTTGGAGCGCACTGTCAGTTAGCAAATGTAAGCATGTCTACTAGATCACCACAGAATGAGAAAGACATTACCAGTGCAACAGCGGGCAAAGCAGATGGTGACTGCAATGATGCCACGGCATCCATTACATCTTTAGAGAAATCTGATTTAATTAGTGTAGAGTTGAAGAACAGCACTTTTGATGTGTCCCATGACTCGAAAGAACGGTCTGACGCTGGTATCAATGCAACTGTTGATCTACACAACATCGGAAAGAAGAACAGCATTTTTGAGTCTCAAGAGCCAAAGGAGGGGTCTGACCCTACACTTAATTCAACAGTGGATATTGATGACCCTAATACAAAGACAGAGACCGGAAACACCACTGTTGAACTGGTCCAGTCACATGACCCTAAAGAAGGACCTGATACTGGGGTTAATACAACTGTGGATATTCCTCATCTAGACAGAGCTCAATCTAAAACTAATGCATGTGATAACACTGTACCATTAAACACTACTACTACAGAACAGCCAAATGAAAACCTTGAAGGAACTATAGACATACAGCCACAAGAAAAACTGGATGCTAGTATTAACTCTACTGAGGTTAATACAATAAAAAACACAGAGGAAACTCATTTCAACATCAATGAAACTGTTGATATTGTGGAGCAAATAGCCAGTGCTCCTCTTCAACCCTCTGGTGAGGTCGAACAATCAAACTCTGTTCCTATAGAACCACCTGAGATGATTAAACATAATACAACCACTGATCTTATCCCCCCAGAAAATCTAGTTTTGAAGGACACCACTGTTGAAATAAAGCCCTTGAGTATAGAATTAGCTGACCAGGTTAATGATGCTTTTAACTCTGTAGGTGTCACTCAACCAACCTCTAACAGCAGAGAAACAGAAGCTAAGATAAGCACCACAGCATTTGTTTGCTCTGTCGATGCTCCCAATGATGCTTCTGAGCTTCAAGCATCAGAGGAGCATCACAAAAAAACATCAAGTCCTGGATCGGCGGATGCTGAGTCTGTTCCCTCTTCTGATATGGGAAATATCAGCAGAAATAGTATTTTTTGTTTAGATGACACATTAGACCTGAAGACAAGCTTCCTGGTTACATCCACGCCTATCGTTTTTGGCAAAGAATCCAGATTTGAGATCATGAGAGACGTGAAGCCCAGAAAGAGGCTGTCTGTGATCAACAGCATCGAGGCCCAGTCAAATGATGAGCTTGTTTGTGCAAGTAATCACGATGGAACTGATGCTGTGCAGGCGACTGAGAGCTCGAGTCAGAGTCAGAAAGTCTCAGCAGCATGCACTTTAAGTCACTGTGCATCAGAACCAGCCAATGAGAACAAGCGTCCCACAAAACTTCCAATCAAAAGACAGCTTCCTCAGCTTTCCTCTAAGCTGAGTTATCCCAAATCCAGTCTTCCTCCAAGGCCTCAGTTGTCAGTGAACTCCACGGTAGCGGTCAAACCAAAGACTCTCCAAGGGCCGCCGGCCCCGCATCAGCCTGACGCATCATCCACCACCCTGCTTGGCAACAGGAAGATGCTACAGATGAACAAGGGCAAGAACATTGCTCCTATCAAGAACATAGCATCAGCTAGCACTGTTAAGGTATGAAACTCAATGCTTTATGTTGCTATGAATCAGTCAGCTGGTTACAAACATTGGTCTTGTTTTATTTTTTCTTTATTTAAAACAGACCTCTATGGTTTCTCCTGTCACTGGATATAACTTCACTGCTGGTGAGTGGCTTGTACACAATGGTACACATTTCATACATTTGCGTAATTATATAATTGTTAAAGCATTTGAGGTCAAAGTGACAGTAAATACATTTGTAATGTTACAGAAAAAATCCAATTTCAAATAAATGCTGTTTTTTTTTTTTACTTGCTGTTCATTAAAATAATTCTGATATTAAGTTTCCATCATATATATGATCATCATAAATAGCTTAGTCCTTAGCCATCTTCAAGAATCGGCTTAAAACACATCTCTTCCATCTTTATTTGACCCCCTAACTCTAGCACTCTTTATCCTAATTCCATTCTTTAAAAAAGACTTACACCATATCCATTTACTAGCTGCTCGTTTTTCTTCATTTTTTTGTATTCTTTTGTGTGTTCTTTTTATTTATTATACAATTAACAAAAAGCAAAAAAGGCCTCTAACACTTGGCTCGCTCTGTTCGTTTTCTATTCTTTCGGTTTTCTTTTATTTATTATGCAATATAAAAAAGCCCCTTGATACGTGTACTGTGTTAAGCTAACTGAGACTTGTTATTGCACTTGTATATCATTACAATCTTGTTGATTTTGATTACTTCCTTTGTAAGTCACTTTGGATAAAAGTGTCTGCTAAATGACTAAATGTAATGTAAATATTAAGCAACACAACTGTTTTTAAACATTAATAATAAGACGTGTTTCTTGAGCAACAAATCAGCACATTAGAATGATTTCTGAAGGACCATGTGACACTGAAGTAACCACTGCTAGTCAGTTTTGCAATCACAGGAATAGATTACATGTTAAAGTATATTAATAATGAAAAGCTTATACTTTAAATTATAATGATATTTCACAGTATTACTGTTTTTACTATATTTTTGATAAAGAGCATAACAACCCAAACTTTTGAATATATATATATATATACTACTAATGTTGTATTATAAATATCAATTATGTATTGTGTAAATCGTAATGTGGTTGCAGTTGCAAAACCTTCAAACTCTGGAATACAGCAAATTAAACCGTCAGGACTACAGCCGCCCACTCGTAAAAGACCGGCTCTCAAGACACCTCAGACCACACGATCCTCTGTAGAAACCATTCACACTCAGCCTAGTAATAAATCGACAGGATTACCAGGTACTTTTGACTGATAGTTTTTCTTTGATGTGTATCTTCAAGTTTAGTTAATATTAGGTTTGCTGATTACATATTTAATGCAACATTTATACATAGGAAATATGATTATGAAAATGAAGGGCTCTGATTTTATGTAATGCTTTGTTATTATTTCCTTCAATTTTATCTATGAAAGGTATGAGGACGAGGAATTCACTGCTTCCCAGTGTGGGCCAAAAGCACTTGAACAATGATGGTTTGCCTTCGGCAAAGAGAAAAAGAATTGGTGCGATCATTTGTCCTTTTTCATTTGCCTTTATAAATTACAGCGATGCTAACTGTACAAGTGAGACCTGATAAATAACAGAAATATCTCTAATACTTTCAGAGGTTCTACAACACCTTTTAACCACAACATCTTTAATAAAACCAAACTCAAAGCCAAACATGAGTACTAATGTAATACTTATCTCTGATGTATCTCCTCTTGTGGTGTAGGGTTACAAAATTATGCAGCATTAACTATTAAGAGCAATTTTGATGCAGACTAAAGGTTAAAAATTTTTTTATGTTGCTTTGTATAATACCACTTAAAAGTTTTCATTATACCTTTTTAAAACTATGATTATTGTAAATGGCAATGTTTTATGTTTATTTAAAAATGAAAAGACGTGGTGCACAAAAAGCTTGGGGTGTATCAAAGCAACATTCAAAAGCTTTATAGTCTGAAAAATGTAGAAAATTGCCACCCTTTGCCTTAAGTCACATAGACTGATCTCAACAGGTTTTCTCAGAATATACCATTATTGCAAAAAATAAAAAAATCCATAATCTTGTCTGAAGCCATTGGGAGACTGGGCGAGAAAATTGAGTCATCAAACAGAGTTGTCTCTAGCATTTCTTTACACGATGGCTGCCTGATTACAGTAGCTGTAATCCAGACTGATTGATATTCTTGTGAAGTGCGCAGTAATAGCCTTGCTGAAAGGATTAGTGCATTTGGGAGCTTGTTGTCAAAGCCTTTTTAATTCTTGCTTATAAGGGAGTTGTGTGTGTGCATGTCCCCCCAATGAGTCTTTTCATTCATTTTGAAATGGATATTTGTAGTGCTGTTCAAACTCAGTTATAGGGTGGTACACTGGCATGCATGCCACCATAAGAATGCATTGTACTAATTATAGATGCAAAAAAATAACCGCACAAAAATGCAATTAAACTGATCAAACATATGATTAGGAATTATAAAGAGTTTCGAAATACTATTTCTGTTTCAAATATGGTCAGTTATACTGTTCATGAAAGGTTCACAATGTTTTGGCCATCTCAAATGTGGATTTATTAGTCATTTAATGAAACTGCCAAATGAGGACCTCAGTGGAGTACATTTCTGTAACTAGACCTTTGATGTACTCGTCCTCTTTTGTCCACTTCTCTCTATCTCACCATCCTGGTTTGGTCAAGTTTGGCAATTAAGAGCCACTTTCAACTGTGATAACACAGGATGAAAGTTTTCTCTTGTACCACATGATTAGGTGATGCTGGTGATGATGGTCTTCACTAGTAAAGAAAGCCATGTATGGTTAAAAAAAAGTGCAGCATTTGTAATGTTTAAACATCTAATCAAGATTTTTGTTATTGGGAAAACAAGACCTTTGTAGCAAAAGTTTGAAATATAATAGCTTTTATTTTCGAATCTCCGATATGATGTATTTCTTGTGTTTGTATTTATAGCACCTGCTCTGTCTTCAGTAGAGAGTGATGCTGTGCATGCAGCTGAAGGAGCGCATGAACCAGGTGAAGTTTGATGGTTGTTATCATAGAGATCATGCAGTACATTTTCAAATTCAGGTCTTTTAAACCTATCAATCTTTTCAACCCCCCACCCAGGTTGTGTTAATTGCTTGCAACACCAAGAAAAACTTGAGAGGGTCATTCAAGAACTAATGGTTTTGCGTTCAGGTATCTTATGTTTTGTATTTGTATTTTAAACAACTTTACCCTCTTTCTTCATTTCATTATGAGATAATGTTTTAATTTTGTTACAATTTGCATTTCTTTATCTTTCATAGATTGTAAAAACTGGGGACCATTGCACGAAAAACTTGAGATGTGCATAGAGGAGCTGAAGAGAGATTAAGTTGGTATTCAATGTCTTTACACAGTTTATTTCTGGGATTTCTTATTTTTGTGTGTGTACAATTCTTTTAAAATTAAGTGGTTTTGTTTGCATGTTTAATCTTAATATGTCGGAGTTAATTGTACAGATGAATATCAGTGTGCTACAAGTAATATTAAAAGTAGAATTGTATACCTCTGTCTGATTTTCTCTCTCTCTCTCTCTCTCTCTCTCTCTCTCTCTTTCTCTCAATTATAGGAGAAAAGAAGAGAAGTGACACGGAAAGTTATAATTCTGAAATGTCTATGCATTTTTATATGCTTTTAAGAAATGTGAGTTTAATAAAATGCAACTCCATCAAAAACATTGGCTGCCTTAAGTGTCTCGCTTTTGCCTAACAAATTACAATATAATATACAATATGCTTTGTGGTTTGTTTTGAGAGTCTATGAGAAAATTCATATTTTACATTTTTCTCGATAAGACGCTGTTTATTGTGCCATGAAATGCAGGGCAAATCATGTCGTCAATGGAAACACTACTACGTTTGGCTTTGTTCCGCACCGAGGGGAAACGATATGACCTTAAAAGGCTTTTGCCGGATGAGTTATATTGCAAGTCTCTGGTAACGTTGCTCAGTTTTCTAGACTGCTCACCGCGCGCTGTTCATCGTCTGTCCGTCTGAAAACCACATCATCTCAACAGAGAGGGTAACTACCTTTTAACGATTATTAGATATGACTGTTAGATATGAGACTCTAGTGAATTCTGAGACATCTCGAATATTCGTTAAGTAAACCATCTGAATTAGATTTTCTATCGTAAGCGGAAATTCCATGTTTGTCTTTATTACGTTCATCCTCGTGTTAGAAATGGCGCGCGTGCCTTTAGATGTTAAATGTGCGCTACTTTATTAGTATTACTATTATTTATTTATTTAAATAATGATTTAAATGTTATTATTTCGTTATTAAAATATATATCATAATGGTACTTTAATACATGTCTATATTTTTGCAATTGACAAAATGAATCAATATGCTGTTATCAAGTAGGCAGATTTTCAGGGGCAGTTTTGAACGTGGTTTAAAGTTAGATACGAGTTTAAATGAATCCTACTAAACTGAACACATTCAGTACATTGGAATGTTTCTCAATGCATGTGGGTCTTTGACATGTGTTTCTCGGCAGCACCATGAACAGGCTACTGAATGACACGCATCATATGCTGAACTAGATCCATTAAGTCTAATGAAATTCCATTGTTGCAAAGGAAGGTGTGTTGTAACTGGTGCATTCCATTTGAATAGTAAACTAGCAGGAAAACTTTCTCTCTAAAGCGAAGTTTACATTTTTGAGATTCAGAAGAATGTGTCTTGGCAACTTTGCATCAAGAATTTGGGCTGCAATTGCTTTGAGGGGTCATCTTCAAATACAGTACTGATTTTCAAACCAGCAAACTCAGTGAAGCAGGTGCCAGGATAGATAGATATCCAGATGATAGACATAAGACCTGTTTAAGTTCCCTAGCTTATTGCTTGAAATTATTTCTTTATTTAATTTCTCGGAGAATAACTTTAAATCACTGCATGCCCAACTGATGAAGCTCTTTCCTTTAACAGGGAGTGTTATTTAACGTAACACGTGCTAGTCTGATATAATGAATAATGTATCCTCTAAACTGTTTATAAAGACACGTCAGTAGGCCTAATGTCTGAGGCAGCATTTTAACTGGTTTCACTGATAATCATCAGTATTTCATGGTAACCGTCCACTATGTGACAGATTTAATCCGCATTGTTTGACTAGAGTAGACTTTGCGTTTGCTTTGTTCTAAAGTTAGTGAGCTTTTTTTAATGCTAGCTGTTTTATATAATACCCCTGGAAGGAAGTAAATGTTTTCCGTGTAGTGACATCATTGAATGATGCAGAAAGTGAGGTCATTTACTGAGCAGCAGACAATAAGACTTTATTTTTATGAAGCCATCCTTGTTTAATTTTAATGTATGAGGATATGCTTTGAACATTAAGAATACAGAAAAAATACTTAAGAGTCAGATCCTGTTATATAGTCGTGTATTGACTACGCAGGTGCAGGTTTACTTCTAGTTCGTTCCTTAGACAGGATCTGATCAAACATGTATGACTTCTCAAGCTGAAACCACACAATAAACCCTTTCCTGCATGTGCTCTGTTTCTAGTGAAAAGAGTGCAATGGGTACACTGTTTGACATCAGACATTAATATTTGTATTATGTAAACTCTGTATTCAAATAGCATGCCTGCATTCTGCATTAAGAGGATGTGTGCTATGTATTATAGATTTTTTTTGTTAGTTTCCTTTGACCTCAGATGTACTGCTTTTCCAATTTCACCCGCTCTGCTGTTTTCATCTAGCCAATGAATTGTGATGAATAAGTTTGGTCTTGCCTGAAAATTGTTTCCATCCACACCAATGTCAGTGCTCTTTATCTGGGCTTTGGAGCTGTTGAACTTCATGAATTATGACTTAGTAATGAAAGGTCAAACCTCTTAGATATTAATCTTATTAATTATCCTGATGGGCTGAACTGCCCTGTGGACAGATGAGATGTTTTTTAAAGTGCTCAATGATTGCTCTGTCTGTGTCCACGGGTGTGGTGGTTAACAGCCGCCCTTTTATATGCCCTTTACATGAAATGACTTGAATAAAGAGCCGTTCATGCAAAGAATGCTAACTGTAAAGTTTTAATGATCCTTCTGTGAGAATAAATACATCTACACCATATCTTCAGAATCACTTTCAGAACAGTTTCCGGATGAGCGATAAAAACATTGAAAACCGACAATCAGAATAAAGAGCTTGTGCAGCCTAGAGGGAAAAAAATACTAAAATGTATTTGATATACATTTATTTTGTGCAGAGTATAATGATAATGAGATCTAATGATTTTGGGAATAAAAGAAAAATCGATAGTTTTGACTATTGCTACAAATATACCTGTGCTACTTATGACTGTTTTTTTATGATCCAGGGTCACATATAGTTATTATTCATATTATGGAGAGGTTTTAAAAGTTCACTATATTAAGTCAAGACAGGCATTTTAAAATATCTTGTCCTTTGTGAACTTTAGGTTATTCTCCCTCGAAATTAACATCTAGGCCACTAATTTTTTGACCTAATTAGCCAAAAAGGCAGGATTTTCAAACTTTTTTTGTAGAAAAATAAATAGTTTCTCTTCTCCTTTAGTGCCTTCAGCTTCATCCCAGTCTTCATCCCTTAACTTTATCCATCATGGCTGAGAATAAGCTGGCCTCCATTGGGAAGATGCTGCTGAGGCGTCGCATGCTGGACACCTCTCAGGACGAGACCCGCTTCGCTCGCTGTCTCACCACTCTTGACCTCATAGCCCTCGGGGTCGGGGCCACACTGGGTGCAGGGGTCTATGTCCTGGCTGGGGAAGTGGCCCGAGAGAAGGCTGGACCTGCCATCGTGCTTTCTTTCCTCATTGCGGCATTGTCGTCTGTCCTCGCTGGTTTGTGCTACGCCGAATTTGGCGCACGTGTTCCCAAGACGGGGTCCGCTTACCTGTACAGCTACGTAACAGTTGGTGAAATATGGGCCTTTATTACGGGATGGAACCTCATTCTGTCATACGTGATTGGTGAGCATGCAGACCTTATCTTTAGAAACTAGTTTAATAATGTAACTTTAATTTGGACTTTCCTTTTTGAATCCAAATTTACTAATGAATCATTAGCTCCCATGAGTTAACTCAGAATGCAAGCCCAAGAGTTTGACCAATTAAAGTGGTTTTGAAACCGTTTGAAGTGTTTACTCCTCTAGACCGAAGGGCCCTTGAGCGGCTGCTTAGGTTTAATGTAACAAGTGGACGCAAGTCTTTTGCATGTACTCATATGTCCTTCTCTCTATTTCACAGGCACAGCCAGTGTGGCACGGGCTTGGAGCTCAACGTTTGACAATCTAGTGAACAAAACCGTCTCTGATTTTTTCACTGATTACATGTCGTTTCCAGACACTGGAGAAGTGTTAGCCAAGTATCCAGATGTGTTTGCTCTCATCCTGGTCATATTGCTCACTGGTGAGAACCTTTTTTTCCCCCTCTAAGAATCACTCGGCTGTAATATGATAATGCCCAGTTGCGTCTTAGTTGGCACAAAGTGTCAAGATTTTCTATTATTCTGATAAGTCGGTGGATCTTTGTCCCAGAATTTTTGACTCCACCTCTTATTCAAGACCTGGCTTTTGTTGGATTGCCAACAAAAAAATGTAGTTTATTTGGTTCTACCACAATAGCTCTGCTGAAGCAATTAAATCATTTTAAATGGTCTGCTTTACCAATGTACCGAATTAGTCATAGGACTGTTGCTCACAATTTCTTTTCACTATTGCCATGCAAAAGACCATAATGGTGTGAATTTTCTACCTCTCACTTCCCACGCAACAGGATTATTGGCATTTGGAGTGAGTGAGTCTGCACTTGTCAACAAGATCTTCACAGGAATCAACCTGGTGGTTCTGATGTTTGTTATTATATCGGGCTTTGTGAAAGGCGACACTGCCAACTGGAGCCTCACTGTGGAGGACTACATTAACAGCACAAACAACTACAATCCAGAGTAAGTCACACTGCCTTTACTTTTAGATGCAGGCATAGCAATAGAAATTAAGAAAATACAATCTAGAGCATAAATGAAACACTCAGTTGGGTCAGGAGCATATTTACTGATTACAGGTATACAATTAAAATACAAGAAAGATAGATTTAATCAGAATACAATGACATTGAAATAATGAAAAGTGACATAAAGGTAAATGAAATAAAATTGACATATTTACAATTATTTTAAAGATATACCTAATAACAAAAAGGATTAAATTAATAAATAAAATGTAATAAGATGTAAAATGTAAATAAAAAAGAAAACGTGTATATGAATGTATATTCATTGTAAATTTGATGTTTGAAAACTTTCACATGAAAAGAATAACAATTAGAAAAAATTAAAATGAAAAATGGTAAATAATCTTTAAATAAAATAAAAAAAAACTATGCACACACACACACATATATGTATATGAATTCACTGTAAGTTTGAAGTTTGAAAACTCTTTCATATTTTAGGAAAATTGAAAAAGAGTTTGGCTCGGGTGGTTTTGCACCATTTGGTGTCAGTGGAATCCTAACTGGTGCTGCTACTTGTTTCTATGCATTTGTGGGTTTTGACTGCATCGCAACCACAAGTAAGTTCAGAAGAAAAAAAAGTCATGAAAACCAGTGTATCCTACTTTTAAAACCAAGCTCACCTCAGTTCTGGTGATGTCATAGGTGAGGAGGCAAAAAACCCCAAGCGTTCCATCCCGATCGGCATAGTGGCCTCTCTGCTCATCTGCTTTTTCGCCTACTTCGGAGTGTCAGCAGCGCTCACACTCATGATGCCCTATTACAAGCTGGATGTTCATAGTCCCCTTCCAGAGGCCTTTCAATATGTGCAATGGGGCCCCGCTCGCTATATAGTAGCGGTGGGGTCTCTGTGCGCCCTTTCCACCAGGTATGTTTATTGACATTTTCATAAACTTATTTTAGTATTATTGAGATACTATTATATATGTTAATATTTAGAATTTGATTATTTTATATTATCTGCTTTCATGTCCATTTAAGTTAAAGTTGTAGTTATTAAATGCTTTCTTTTTTATTATTTTTTTTCTTTTCTTTTTTTGTATATTGCTATTTAAGTACATTTAAGTTGTGAATTTTGTTTTTTTGTTATTCAGTTAACATTTATTTTTTCAATTAGCCCAAAAATTATGGGTTAAATTTCAGATATTTATAGTAACCATGTTTTTTTTTTTTTTTTTTTTAATGTTCTCCAGCTTGTTAGGCTCCATGTTCCCTATGCCTCGTGTGATTTATGCCATGGCTGAGGATGGTTTGCTTTTTCGCTCCCTCTCCCGCATGCACAAGAAAACCAAGACACCTGTGCTGGCCACCATTGTGTCTGGCATCGTAGCAGGTAAGACTGTATTTTGATCAGTGCTGTCAAACAATTAATCGCGATTAATCGCATCCAAAATAAAAGTTTTGGTTTGCATAATATATGAGTGTGTACTGTGTATATTTATTATGTGTATATATAAATACAAACACATGCACGTATACATTTGAGAAAAATATGTTATGTTTATATGTTATGTATATTTATATATAATAAGACTTTTTATAATATAAATATGTAACTTTATATACATGTAAATATATTCAAAATATATACAGTATTTGTGTGTATTTATATTTACATAATAAACACAGTACACATACAGTACATATATTATGTAAACAAAAACTTTTATTTTGGATGCGATTAATCGTTTGATGGCACTAATTTTTATTTATGTCATGACTGTCAGTGGATGACGTTACTCTCTTTTTTTTTTCTCTGTAGCTCTGATGGCCTTTCTGTTTGATCTTGCCGCATTAGTGGACTTGATGTCAATTGGGACCCTGCTGGCATACACTCTAGTTGCTGTGTGTGTACTCATTCTCCGGTTAGTGTATACACATGTACTAACATTCAAAAGTCTGGGGATTTTTGAAAGAAATGAATACTTTTGTTCAGCAGGGCTGCAATAAATTTGATCAAAAGGGACAGTAATTTATAATTTTACAGAAGATGTTTATTTCAAATAAACTTTCTATTCATAAAAGAATCCTAAATGCTTTTATGATTTCACAAATTTTTTTTAACTAAATAAATGCATCCTTGGTTAGCATAAGAGACTCTAATTTATCTAGAATCTAGAATTTGATACTTTTATATATGTTTAATTTTTTTTTTTTTTTTTAATCCTGCAGGTACCAGCCAGGCAGTCTTGGTTCCAGAGGTGTGAATGAGAAGCCGATGGAACTGCAGAGGCTGGAGGCTAAAGGAGGCATGGCAGATGTGGATAGTGGGGATGAGTACAGCCAGGACCTGGAGACAACACCCCTTAAAGAGAGGTTTTCCTTCAGGATGCTGGTGCAGCCCATCCGTGACGTACCCACCAAGATGTCGGGCATCATTGTTTATGCTGCAACTGGCACCATATGTAAGCATTTCCACTTCCAGTGTATAGTTTCTGTGTAGCTGTAATGTAGAGCTGAGGTGTTCATGTAGTGAACAGGCAGATAACATCCTTCTGTTTTTCTGTTCAGCGGTGCTGTTCACTCTGCTGTGTGTGGTGCTGGCAGTGTTCGTGGAGCAGGTGGGGATGGGCAGCCCTTTTTATATCACTTTGGTTGTTCTCCTGTCTCTTCTGTCTTCTGTCTGCATCCTCATCATCTGGCGACAGCCCCAGAGTAAAGAGGTTCTCACTTTCAAGGTACAGACTTAATTTACAAAGCTTATGCGCTTTGTTAAATTGAGAACGTCTGATCTTTAATTGGTTATAATAATCCTCTCTCTTGATTTTGTAGGTGCCTTTGCTCCCTATTCTGCCATTGGTCAGTATCTATGTGAATATTTACCTCATGATGCAATTGGATGGAACTACATGGATTCGTTTCGCCGTATGGATGGTTATTGGTGAGTTATAGCATTTGAAATCGTTGTCATGTAACTGTTTGTTAAATGTGTGTTCCATTCAAAAGTCTGGGGTCAGTAAGAAAAGAAACTAAATACTTTCAGAAGGATTCGTTTGAATTGGTCATAAGTGACAGTAAATATGTTTATAATACTACAAAAATGTTTATTTTCAACGGATGCTATTTTGAACTTTCTATTCATGAAAGAATCGTTAAAAAAAGTGAATCATGGTTTCCACACAAAAAAAAAAAAATATTAAGCAGCACAACTGTTTTCAACATTCATAAAAATGTTTGAGCATCAAATCAGCACATTAGAATAATTCCTGAAGAATCAAATAAAACTGAAGACTGGTTATGCTAAAAATTCAGCTGTGCATTGCAAGAAATAAATTACCTTAAAAAAATATATATTCATATAGAAAACAGATATTTTATATTGTAATAAGATTTCATGATTTACCGTTATTATTGTATTTTGATCAGTTTTGGTATAAGCATACAATACTTCCCAAGCATAAAAAAATCATACCAACCCAAAACATTTGTACAGTAGTGTACTTGTCAATATCATGAATGTTCTTTTGTGTTAAAGTGCTTTAAATTTTAACTCTATGCATTTGTCTCTTTTAGGCTTTATCATTTATTTTGCATATGGAATAAGGCACAGCTCTGAGGGTAAAAACAATTCCACAGAAAATTTTGAGCCCATCCTTCAAGCCAAGAAACCAGTCTACCTGACTGAAGATGAGAGTGAACACGAGAGGGCCACACCTTAAGAAGCTCAACTGGATTGGTATGCCGGCAACGTCACAACCGGTTTTAGAAAATGCTGCAGTATCACTTTATAATGCACCTTATAATCCTTCAATAAGTCTGCATCGAAAACAGACAGTTCAGTAGGAGATATGTGTATTTCTTACTAATTGTTTATCTTGTGTCAGTACATGATGGTACTGAAACAGTGTTACTTATGTATGTCTGGGCTTCACTAGTGAAAGATTTCAGTCTAGTCCTACATGTACTTTGTATGCACATGTTGTTTTCAGAGGTGTGGCAAGGTGTCTACCTGTGAGTGGTCATTTTAGGGTGCCTCCCTCCTCACACAATGAATGGGAATATGTTATTGAAAGGCTTTGTTTAGACAGGGAGCAAAAATCTCATTGGGCGTGCCCAAATCAAGGTTTTTTTTTATTATTAATGTATGTTGCAATCTTTGTGCAATGTCCTTCGT
The DNA here is from genome assembly GCF_963082965.1 of Carassius carassius. Classification (NCBI taxonomy): domain Eukaryota; kingdom Metazoa; phylum Chordata; class Actinopteri; order Cypriniformes; family Cyprinidae; genus Carassius; species Carassius carassius. The sequence goes on along the minus strand of NC_081783.1, from coordinate 6,480,765 downwards.
GTCCACATTTACTCGTATAGCACACTGTGTCACATTTGCGATGTAGTAAAAGTGACTGGTTGCACAATGATGTTCTCTCATGAGCTCAGCACTGCAGTGAGATGTCAAGGTGGACATGAGCAAAGGCAAACTTATGCTTTTCTTTCCTCTCTTTCCACCCTGAGAGGTGTATGAGTCTCTTTCTGTCTCCAGTGTAGATACTGAAAATGATCAACTGTAGACAAATAGATCATAATGCATCCTTTGCAAAAATGACCAAATTTAAAGACCAAATTAGATTTGAGTGCAGTGTGAACAAACCCAATATATTTTTACCGGACCAGAGAGAATTGAGGGAGTTAAATAACATGTGCATTATTGTTTTGAACTCAAAACGTCCTTGTAGTACTTCATTTTATAAACTTGATATGATTGGAAAATGAGATGCATGAAATATTTTTGGATTTTATCAGTAGTTTTCTATTTGTACAAGTATGTGCTGTATATTTTTGTAGATGTATTTATGTCTCAGTAGGAGGAAAATGTATTTATTGTTACTGTAATATGTTTTACACACTTAGAAAGAACAATACATTTCAGCACAGCTTTCTCTGTTGAGCTGTACATATTTGGGATGCAAAACAGGAAACTCTCATTGTCATATTATTGAGTATTTCTGAAAGGGGTCTATGATTTTTACTTGCGTGACAAAACTAATATTTTTTTCATTTTGAGCATCAGCATCGAAGTGCTCTTATTTTTCATGCAGTTTTTGTCTAGTTATATTCTTAAGATAACAGTTTATGCTGTTGTCATAATGTTTTTTGTAAAAACATTGCAATGTAAATGCTTTTTTCTTTAATGGAAAAGTAGTTCTGAATGTAGAGATTATGGAGCTTTGTGACTTTGGTGGCTTTTTCCATTTGCTGCTGGGATATGGTATATTTTTTTGACATGAACAGAGCAATGTATGGCTCTTTACACTAAACACAGTTGTTTGTACGATATTTTTCAAAAGTCATTACAGTTTGCTGCAAATATTGTAAATTTACAGCTTGCTTTACAATGAATGTTTACACAATGCTGCTGTGTAGGTGAGCTGGAATGGTTTCTTCCGGTTTATTAAAAATCTGTTACAAAGTTGAGTTGAGAGTCAGTGCTATAAACTTTGAACAGACACTGCCTTCTCTTATATTGACTCTTAAGTATTACTGTAGTCTGATGGCTTTTCATGGCTATGAACCAGTGCTATGGCTAGCTTTCCTTACTCTTTCAGATGACAGAGCTGTTCAGTTTAAAGTCCTAAAACCTGGGAAAATTTTGAAAGGCATGTATTCCCTCTATGGGAATTTTTGGTTTATGAGTACAATAAGGTCTGTTGTTTACATTAGTTGTTAGCACAGGTTCTTTAAATTATATTAAAGGAACAAATGTCAATATTAGTCAATTTTAATGAATCACAATCATTCTGATTCTGATTCGAACAGACTCTCCTGTTTACTGTGTTGTAAGTCATTGTTTAATATTCATGTACATATTTGCTTTTTAAAGCTGAAGTGTGAAATTTCTGTGCCGCTGATGTCAGCAAATGAAAATGCTAAATAGTTCTGGTTTCCATAAAATGGTCCCACCCCAAACTCACACCACTGGTTGAGCCAGAGTTGCTGGATTGAATGCTTAAACATGCATCTGTAGTATTTACACTTAGTGGGTAAATCAGAAAATAAATGTCTTACTTTTAGTTCTCTCTGTGTGTTAAGATGAGATCTAAGAAAGTATGTTAACATTAAAACAAATGGCACTTCAGCTTTCCTATGTAAATAGTCTACTTAATGTGCCTTTATTATGTGATATGCTGTTATCAAATAAATATACCAAGTATTGTCATTCGACTGTGCATTCATTTATTTTTAATTGAGAGTCTGTGAAAACAGAATTAAATTCCATAAGAATTTTCATATGGAAGAGATATTCCAATAAAAACAGTACTTAACCTTAATTTTGAGTTTGATTACATAAGATGTTTAACCTTTTGACATGAGGGAGTTGAAACATGTATGTTTTTAATTATTTTATATTTATGAACAAGTTTAGAAAGAATTTAAAAAAAACAAAGGAAAAACAAATTCAGAAATTTACATAAAGGAACACCTACTGTCCTTCACACAGCACGTGAAATGACTGCCGTTCTGCAAGGTGCGATCAAAATGGAGAATTGCGTCAAACTTCAAGTCCCAGAAAGCATTGCGCGCCGTTTCCTGCATATATGCCCAGCTGACTTCCGGTGTCTTTAAATTCTCAGCCATTAATCTATCTGAACGCTGCGAGTGAATCTAGCGACATCAGATCTGGTTGAAGCGATGGATATACCCGTCAGTTAAGGTTCGAGAAAAGCACTGGACCATCAAACGACCGCCCTGGATCTGATATCCGCCCGTGACTCGATCAAGACGGTCGTTTTAGTTCCTCTTTATTTTGCCGCAGTCAGAATAATTCTAGCTCAAGGCCAGCGGTCGCGCGCACTGTTTTCTGCTCCTACAGCCCTTCACATCTCTCACCTCTTAAACTAAACACATCTCTTGCTTGATGGTCTCTGTGTTTTGAAGCTTCTGTTGTTTTGGACTCGTTTGTATTTTGTCAGCCGAGCTCATCCTGGTTTGGTGTCTGATTTGCAGGATCTGGATTTCTAACACAGAGTCGGTCTCAAGCTGATATATAATGCTGTTTCAGTAAAACAAACACTAGTTTGGCCTGAAGTCAAGTAGAGCAAAGGTATGTGATGTTTTTACTTCTTGCCTATCCTTACATACTGCCTGTCTACACCCAGTCTGTTTATTATTAGCTATATAGAGTGTATTGTTCATAAAGGTGGTTCATCAATGAATTTATCTGATCACTTGTTTACCACATAGCAGTTAACCAACTTGCAAAGCATTCACCAGGATGTTGTGAATCTGTTTATAGCAATGTCTTGTCATCTCACCAACTTAATGATGATAATAATACTATACCATTTCTCTTAGTAAAGTCAGTCACCTAAACTGGTAATTAATTATCTAGTGTTAATGCATTGTTGACCACTGGACTGTGTATGGTTAACAAATCTGTGTGGGCATGTTGTGAATGATTGACTTGGTGTTAGGCTGTGCGAGGCAGAGAAAGGCCAGAGGAAGACGACGTATACTGAGTCTTTGTGCCGGGGTTGTGCTCCCATCTTACTGCTGGTCACCCGTCGATTCCTGGCTGCTGTCCACATCTGATCACAGCCATGACCTCTCAGAGAGACCCAGACACAGTGAGTATATCAGTCTTCATCTCTCTTTAGGTAATGCATCATTGCACAAGTTGGTATTTTCAGACGTTCAAAGATTATATGAGAAATCATCAAGTATCATGACTTTTAGAGTGCATTAAAATCTTAAAAGTACTGTTCACTGATGAATGAGCATTGGCATCATCTGCTTTTGCTCGGTTGCTGCTCACAACACGTTTGATTTTTATTATTTATTCTGTGGAGTGCAAAAGGAGGTGTCCATGCTGTTTCATTCCATGCTATTAAAGTGGATAGTGGCAATCACTGTTAATCTCTGGAAAAAAAAAAGTATTGGATTGTATTGTTCATGCGCTATTTTTCAAACCACCTGAAGCCTTTGTATTTGTATTTGATGAAAAGACTGACATTTGCATCATTACAATCATCAGAAAAGTTTCTGCCCTTGTTTTCGTTTATCATCATCCTGTATGTTTGCACAAAACATGCAGAATGATGATAAACAGAAACAAGGGCAAAAATGTTTTACAAACTGAGGTTGAACACATGATGACAATTTTCAATTTAGGGTGAACTTTCTCTTTAATCTGCATTTATGGGGAGACATCATTGCCTTTTTTTGGCTATGAAACAGATTTTTAGTTTAAACTCTTATTTTTGTTAACAAAAAACAAACTAAAACTATGAGGGGAAATAATGTTGTTTATTGAAATAAACATTAGATGAAAACCTACAAATTACTAATACTGAATGTTAAAATAAGGCAGTGCAAAATAGAAATATTTACTATTACAAATAAAAGCCAATTCAAAATATATATAAAAATACTAAAATTAAGTTAATAGTTTGGAAATAATAGTATAATGACTTGTTCTTGTTAGTGCTAATATGGGTTTAGTTTACTTCATAGAAGTTGTAAATCTGAACTTTTATTTGAGGCTGAGGTTCTAAAACGAAGCTCTTATGTTGCGCTCAGAGCAGTTGAGATTTGTTTGTCTTTTTGGTTCAGAGTTGGGCTTAGTACCGTTATTTGAGGATGGGGGCAAATGGTGATGACTTCAGGCTCTTGATTTGGGGATGAAAGCAACATGATTTAATATATTTCAGGAAATGTATAAGCCGTGAGATTATAGCGGTGTTTATGAACTGGTTCCGAGGCATTTAGGCAGCTTTGGTGTTTTGTATTTGTCAAGGCTTTAAGAACTGGGGCAGCAGGGAGTGCTTATTTGTTCATGCTCTCTTGTCTATATTACCCGACCCGTCACAGATTTAGTGATAACACCCTTAAATCCACTCAAGGAGGCTGGGAGTGAGGGCTTTTCGTGCCTTTATCGGGGGCTTGTTGTTTGTAAACAGTTTGCTGGAATGACGTCGTGGATTATGGTTTGCCCTCTTTTGTTCTCACTGCAGGTCCCCATAGGTGAAAGCCGAATATTTTCAAGGGTGTCTGAATGGGGGTGGGGTGCCCTACTTTGCAAATGCCCTCAGCACAGAAGCCTGATTTCACAATAGGTTAGGCCAGGGCATTGGGGGGCCCTTAGTAAGGATTTAGGTGGCACGTGGTGCGAGAGGATGAGCACAGATTTGTGGCGGGAAGAGGTCGTCCTTTTCCTGTAATGTTATTTGATTGCTGCCACTATTTGGGTCATGACCTCAGCTGCTGTCACGGTAGGATGGAAGGAAAACTCTAGCTTCCCTATAGCGAGATGATGAACTGGATCCACATAATGTTTATATTACCATTTAGCATGTTTGACAACATCTAAATAATTCAATACTAGTATAAGCAGTTTTCCATACACATTTTAAGAGGAAACTGAGAGGAACTGTCTTTTTTTCACTTCCACTTTCTCAGAAACATGTTGAAAGTTTATCTGGTCATCTGATTGGTCACCATTTCTCCATGAAACTTGTTTTCCTTTGTTTTTGTGCTTTGTGTTGCATGTGGCTTTAAACACAGCAATGCCAGGAACGACTGGCTCACCTTCTAACGTCCCCCTCCTCTTTCTCCGTCTGATTCTGAACGAGAGCATTAAGGTCCAGTCAAGCTCCAAACACACTGAGTGGGTGATGTAATGTTTAAATTACAGTCATTGAAAACCATGAAAGGAGAAAAAGACCCTGGATTAAAAAAAAAAAACTGAACAAGAGACTCTTTGGAATCTAAGCTGCTCTGAGTTCCTGGTCTGATTTTATTTTTGGGCTGACATAGTAGCACTCTGTCTTTTCTGTTCAGACATTGAGTCCCATGATGCTGCATAGTTTCAACACACAGGATACTGCCAAATTCATTCAGTCACTTGCATAATTTGCCCAAATCGAGTGTAATTTTTGCTAATCTAAATGTTTGTTTATTGCTAATATATTGAATAATGTTGCAAACTGTACTGATTTAAATTTGAAACAACAGTAAAATTGGATGTTATTTAAAAAAAAAAAATTAAATACTACTGCTATCAATAATAATTATTATTATTATTTGAAAAATATTTAAACAAGGTTTTACAAATTACATTTAATTATTGTTGTACATTAATTTTAGTATAATTATATATTTAAAAAAAATCTGATACCAAAATGTTTATGAATACTTTTTAATGGTTGAGCCTTTTTTATTAGGACTCGTGCATGGAGCAAATTTATTGAGCTAATCCACTGTGCTGCTCCCCAACTCCTGCAAGGGGTTATGCATGGGCCATGTAAAATTAATAACTCAGTCCTGGGTTGTCTGGGACACCTGGGGTTATCGCATTAGGATGACGGGGTGCCTAGGAGGGGGGGGGGGGGGGTAGCATCATTACATTGTAACGAAAGGCAGTAGCACTTCCTTTCTGCCCTACCCTGTGATTTTCCCCCCCTCACCAGACCATTTCACAGGAAGCTTTAAAGTGTGTAGCAGCTACGTTCACCCTTAAAGCTGAACATAAATTTAATTAGGAAGGAATGCACGTTTCTCCAAAGGACTCTCCAGGTCGGCTCATGTTATCTGGGGTGAGCACAGATTGAAGGGTCATTAAGGTCTATTTGGTGGAAATGTCACTTCATCTCAGTTTAATGATTTCATTTGTTTCCTTTCAACCAACTACAGGTGAATCTACGGCTGATCCTTGTGAGTGGGAAGACACAGGATTTCACTTTCTCTCCCAATGACTCCGCCACAGACATTTCCCGGCATGTTTTTGAGAACTGGCCGGCAGGTATGAATTAAAATGATAATTTTAGCTTTGTTTGTATTTGTAGTTGAAGTATTGTATTTGTATTTAACACACTTTATTTATTTATTTATTTATTTATTTTACTTATGAGGAGGTCCTCTGCCAAAGCAGCTGTCCTTGTTGTAAAATATTTGTTTACAGAATGTTTAATTTTGACAGAACAATCATTTTAAACCGCTGTTCATAAATTTATGGTCCGTATGATTGTATTTTCAGTAAGGATGCATTAAATTGATGCAAAGATGTTTGGCTTTCAAATAAATGCTGTTCTATTATGTTCTTAAACAATCATGGTTTCCTCAAAAATATTAAGCGTCACAACTGGTTCCAATATAGATGATAAATGTTTTTGACCAATTCAGCATGTTAGAATGATCTTTCTGACCCTAAAATTATGAATGCTAGTGCATGTCATAGATGTATGGAGTAAAGATTTCCGTACTGCTCATTTATTTGTACTTTTTAGTATAATTATAGTAATAGTATAATTTAATCTTTTGTCTGGTCACATACAGTCAAACACTGGGGTTAAGATGGTGACAATATAACCATTTTGCTCATAGTAAAGCATCATGAAAGCCGGTTTGTGTGGTGAATGTGGTGTATTGTGTTGCAGGCTGGGAGGAGGAGAGCGTGAGCAGTCCCAGCATCCTGAGGCTGATCTTCCAGGGCCGCTTCCTGCATGGCAATGTCACACTAGGAGGTGAGCACTAGACCTTGTCTGTATGTCTGTCACGGTCAAGCCGCTTTGACAGTCTTATTGTTTCTGTCTCTCTGTCTGTCAGTTACTCTGCCCTGCTCTAGACACTATTACACATTTTTGTGTACAAAAAAGGACAGTGAAAGTGGGAGGTTGTTAAAAAATGCTGTAGGTCAGAAGCTGTTTTTACTGGGTGAAGTGGCCACATTGTACATCGATATTCAGTATGCAACTTCTCTGTTGAATAGCTCTGAAGTTGCCCCCTGGCCGAACAACTGTCATGCACTTGGTTGCCAGAGAGACACTGCCAGAGCCAAACTCCCATGGTAAGTGCTGATATATTCCTCTGGCAAGCTCCCACTGCTCTAAACATGGCTGAATGTCCTTGGCTTGACTATCCACAACCACGTTTTGTTTTGAAGACAAGGGCACAGCTGTTATTGGAGGTCTGCTGCCAGTGGCAACACTTTCGAATAATTAAGAGGCATGCAGTCATATTAGAGACCGATCACTGATCTTTATCCAGTCAACTGTAATACAAGATGTTGTATACAAATGTCCTTATCCTTGTAGCTTCCTGTTTGACGAGTTGCGCTGACTTTATTGAAGCAAGCTTTGAATTAATGATGACCGTCGTTACATTTGAAATGAGGAAGCAGGTTACATGCTTTGATGTCTCCAAGAATATATTATAGAAACGTTTCCTGGCACACAAGTCAGCCTTCACGCTCTCACTTTTAGAGTAGATAAAGTTAACATGAATTTAAAATGGTCCAGTGTGGTTTTAAGTTTCCTTGATTTCAGGTGAAGTCAGCATGAAAACAGAATTGAGCACATTTAATTTTTTATATCACCTACTGTTCAAAAGATTGGGGTCAGTGAGATACAGTTAAAATTATGATATTGAGAAACATTACAGTTTCTGTTTTAATATATTTTAAATTTGCTATTTATCTCTGTGAAGACAGGGCTGACTTTTTCAGCATCATTACTTCAGTTTTCAGTGTCACACGATCCTTCAGAAATCACTCTAATATGCTGATTTGCTGCTTATTTAATAGAAACTTATTCATATTTTGCAGAGCCCATGATTTTTTTTTCAGGATTCTTTGATAAATGTACAGTTAAAAGAGTAGTTCACTTCTGAAAGAAGACATTTTGAAATGTTAATATCCGAGCAGTTGATGCGCACCTTTGACTTCCATAGTATTTTTATTCCCTACTATGGAAGTCAATGGTGCACATCAACTGTTCGGATACTTAAATTTTTCAAAATATCTTCTTTTGTGTTCACCAGAAGAAAGAAACGAGCACAGGTTTGGAACAAGTGGAGAGTGAGTAAATGATGATGGAAAAAGAACAGCATTTATTTAAAATAAAAAAAACAACAAAAAAAATCCCTTTTAAACAGTTGAATGTGTGCCTGTTGAAAAAAATATTAATTTATTTCAAAGCCCCTCATAAAATCTTGCTGGCTCAAACCTTAGATTTTATGCCGGTTGCATAAAAGGTTTAGACTAGTCTTCAAAGTTATTCATCACAAATTTTCTTTAAGAAGGGATCAGAAATGATTATATTCGATTACATAAAAACTTAGATTAGTAGAAGTGGAATCCACAATATAAGACTAATTACCCCTTAGCTGTTAATTGGTCTAACTAGTTTCATAAGACACTGTCTTAACATAGAGGCTAATTTTATGCGACTGTAGTGTCTGTCCTTACTTTAAATGATTCATCAGTGTTTGTTATTTCAAAGAAACAAAAAATGTGTTTGTTACTTGTGTGATTTTCAACTTACTCCACCTTGGAAATGACTTTTACTAATCCTGTTGGTTACGTTAACCCATGTTAACTAATAGATCATTGCTTCAGGCTTCTGTAGTTAAAACGGTAATTGATCAAACAGATTTTTATAACAGATATTTTTTTTCGGAAGACCACAATAATAAGCATTATAATTGCAATCAAAATGTTTTCAAGTATAAACTTGAGCCTGATTTGTACAGAAAGCCCACTTTTCAGGATCCAGTCCAGTCCTGATGGATAAAACACAATCCTGTATTGCATGTCTCATTCAGTATTCTCTTTTACACTGATATGCCTCAAATTACAGGAGCAAATGCTCTCTGAATGTGGTTTCATGTTGACTCTATTGCCACCCCTCATTAATTACAGACTAGTTACACACAGCATGTCATTCAAGGAAGAAAACAGGCTATTTTCTCCTCTGTAAGTCATCAGAAGCCGTTTCTCAAACGGAAGGCTGCATCCTCCGGAGGTCGCATTTGCAGGCTGCATATGTCATCAAGTCTGGTTTATTTCGTTAAACGAGCATTACATTCGCGAGTCATAAGCATATTACAACAATTTACGCTTAACTAAGAATGATGGTAAAATCTATAAGCGTTAATATTCTAAAATGAGATCTTTATGACGTATGCAGCCAACAAATGCGACCTCTAGAGAATTCAGCCTTCCATTTGAGAAAAGGTCACGGTGTACTGCCTTTCCCTCGCATTCGTCTCTCACTGAAGCCGAGGAGCTGTGATGGTGGTTTGGTCTTTGATTTTATTAGGTGTGACTCAATATTTGCTCTCTTCTCATAGGCCAGAGGAACAGGGAGAAGACTACAGAAAGCAGCTGCTGTCTACTGCTGTAAAACCGAGACAACCCCCCCCCCCCACACCCCCTCGTCCTCCTGCTCCCCTCTCCCGTCTCTGTTCACCAACCCGTGGTGCATTCTGGATGATTACAGAAGGGCTCCAGGGAGAGTGCGACTAGGTCTTCGTTCAGTGTTTTTGCTCTGTATAGTAGCTGGAGACTCTGTTGTGCCAAGTTTATTCAAATCTCATATGTTTGCCTTCGTTGGGTTTTCTCGTTTCGTTTGGGTGCCAAATTTACTTGCTTCGTGAAGTGGCCGTTTGTTTCCAGGCCTCCTGAAAATATTAAACCTGAATCATTGAAAAGAAATAATGTAAACGGGTTGATAGTGAACAGGTTTTTAGGGGGATGTCCTGTGCTCGAGAGACCACCTGCTCTCCCAGCACCCAAGTGTCAAGAGTTTTCACTTGGATCACACGTCTGACTCAGACGAAGCTTAACATGCTTTTGATTGCACTTAACACGGATCCTTATCTGAAGTCACTATGTGTGTGTTGTAGTCTTAAACTTCCCGCCTGCCTCGAACAGAAGGAGCTGATGGAGAGAGAGAGGTGTGATGACACAAGCATCAGTCTGTTGCTGTGGACCGAGGGAGTCTGCTGTAGCGCTGGTGGATTTGATGTGCCATGGCCACCTACGTTTCTTGCCTTTGTCTAGGACCAATCGAGAGTAGATCTCAAAGTTACCAGACTCCTCTTACTGATCAGTTGCGTTGACATCTGTGCATGACCCTAGTCTAGTGTTTCCTCGCTCTGGGTGTGTACCAGCCGCCTTTAAAAACCATTCACCCCGTGTCTAGCATTTTTTTTTTAATGTTCCTCGTCTCCGCTGAAGAAGCATGAGGGAACGTTGGTGGTCTTGTGCTTGATGTGAAATGACACGAACTGTTCTTCTTTCCCTGTCGGGATATATCATCTGTATCCTCTTCCATGCTCGTCTAACGTGCATCATGTGGGACAAAGCCCAGGTGCGAAGAATAAGGAAATCATCAGAAAGCCTCTGTCTGGAGCAATGGGCTGCTAAAAGCCCTTATTATAAGCGCTATGGCTTCATGGACCCCCTGCTGTGCTTTAGTGTCAGAGGTAAAGATGTGTGCTGGGAGCGGCTGCCACTAATGGCCTCCCACTGGGCCGGAAGAAAAAGAAAAGTGTTTTTTTCCTAATGTTTGTATGTCGTCTGTTTTGTTAGCCTTTTGATTGTGGAAAATTAATATTATTAATAATGGAGTCCTTTTATCTCGTCTACGGCTGAGTTTTTATTAGTACACATCATATGGCTGACAATTGTTAATTGTGTGTGTGTGTGTGTGTGTGTGAGTTGAGTGTATGAGGCTTTAATTGCTTTTTTTTTTTGTTTTTTTTTTTGGAAAGAGTGCAGTTGTTGTGGGAAGATTGTGTGAGAGGGAGTGTATGAGGCTTTTTTTTTTTGGAAAGAGTGCAGTTGTTGTGGGAAGAGTGTCCACAGAAACGGTCTCCAATCTTGTTTTCATTGGCCAATTACTGCAAGAGTGTTTATCATTGTCACTGCTATGAAAATTAGCTACAAATTATTAAATGTAAAAAAACAAAATCCCTAAATCTTGTATTATAAATTAATAAAAACCTTTCAAATAATACTCTGGTGTTCCTGTGGATTTTAAGATATTTGTAATTTTTATTGTGCAATTGTGTATGTATATATATATACATATACATACATACATACATACATACATACATACATATATATATATATATATATATATATATATATATATATATATATATATATATATATATATATATATATATACACACACACACATTATTAGTATTATTTTTTTTTTTATCATAAACCACCCAATTCCAAGGAAACAACCTTACAGTCATGAAAAAATACACTGTATTATATATATATTATTATTATTATTATTTTTATATATATATATATATATATATATCAATGTGTATATAATATAATGTATGCACCCACTGTACTAGTGACAATTGCTAGTTTGCATTTTAGTGACCATCTTCTAGAATAGTACTGTATACATTACTTTTATTAACAGTTTGGGTCTAGCGTTGCATTAAATTGCATAACTCTTTTTAAAACATTTTGTGTTGTTGAAAGAGATCAGGCCTAATCGGCAGCTCTATTTGTGTAGTGTTGTGCTGTGGCGCAGCCTCTAGATGGCGATGTGGTTCCGGTTCTCTGAGGGGTTCTGTGACGTCATCACTGACTGCGTGCTTCTTCTCTCTTCCCAGGCCCATTATATCCCAATAGGAGCCAGTATAAGCACTAGTATTACTTACCACTGTATTCATTCTATTGAAACTCAATATTCGTTTTGTTATGACCATCAATTTCCACTGACTGTTTGACACCAGGCCTCAGTAGCGTGACCCATAACATTTCTGTTCTCTTTTAAGGATTGCAATGAGCCCTAATTTTTCTAGACCTTTATTATTTTAATACAATTTTCCTTCTGTTTTTGAAAAGTCCTTTCATGACATTGTTGAGACGTGTCCAGGTTTCCAGTTGATGTTGGCAGAGAAGTGAAGGAAGAAGAATCGTCCAGATCATGCACTCCAGCACAAAGTCTTAATCGCTTTATAGTGAACTGCTCATGATGCTGTGAGTCTGTTTGTGTTTGCACTGGGCCACACAATCAGAATAGAGAGAATGAGCCACATTATAACCTTATATCTGATAAATATCTAATAGCAAACATCTAGAAGTGAAAAATGTACATACCATGTCAAATATTCATGCATACAGGTTCAAAAGTTTAGAGTATGTAAGATTTTTAGTGTATTTGAAAGAAGTCTCTTCTGCTCAGCAATCAGCTCAGCAATCAAAAATATATTTAGAACCATAATATTGTGGCATATTTTTACAATTTAAACTGACTGTTTTCTATTTGAACGTATTCTAAAATGTAATTTATTCCTATGACGGCATAGCTGAATTTTCAGCATCATACATAACTCTTTAGTCTTCAGGGTCACAAAATCATTCTATGATGCTGATTTGCTGCTAAAGAAACATTTCTCATTATCAAGTGTTAAAAATAGTTGTGCTTGATATTTTTGTGTTAACCGTGATACATTGTTGACAATATTATTAAAATAGATGTTTATTGAATATGTTCATAGGTTACATATTAGTGTAGGCCTAATTTTGACTAGCGCCACTTTAGTCAGTCTGAATCATGTCAGTCTTCTAAACCTTAGCTGTAATAATATACTTAACCCGCATGAGTTCAGGTCTCTGTTGCCTGTTATGTGTGAAGGGATGGATCAGGTCCAGGGTTAACCTAAACAGTAAGCACCACTAATGGTTTAGCAGGAAGTCTCGTGGGGGATTGGAAAGAAATGGCGAGAGTGATGGAGCAGCTGCCTCACAACTTAAAAACTCTCTCTGTCTCCTTCTGTTTGGTTTTAGGGAGTCCCTGAGGTCAAACACAACTATGTATGGTCAGTGGAAGCGGTGTGATCTATTTAACCCCCAGAGACATTTCTCCAACAAGCTCTATATATCTTTCACTCTAAAATGCACCATCTTTCATGTGACCTCTACTTTATACAAGTGGAAAATATACAATAAACATGCAGAATGATGGATGTGTCACGTTCAGTACCAGTAGGTGATAGTTTTTGCTTTGTCTTCAGGTTCCAGAGTAATTCTGCCTGTCCTGCTTCCACACTGTCATTACAGCTGATATTAAAACCAGCTGTGAACAAAGCGAGCTGGTTACTGTTAGCCTGGATCAGAAGCGTTTCATGCCTTTCAGAAATACAGGGGCACAGGCCCCCCAGTCAAAAAAGTCCCTTTTTTTTTTTTTATAATGTTTCAGATATTTGGATATAAACTTTCTTTACCTGCAGTAAGATTGTGTTTCTAAATAGACATTCCTTAAACTATCAGGAGAGAGAGAGAGAGAGAGAAATCAATTCTGTTTTATTTTTTTACATTAATAATATAATCAGTATTAAAGTCAAATATGAATCTCATCAGTTTAGTGTTTTTAAGCATTTTACAATTATTTCAAAATATTAACTCAAGGCAGTAACAATTTATACTATATATTTTATTTGTAAACTTATGTTCAGCTATTCTTTTTAATAGTTAGTTTTTAACTTTTGAAATTTTCAGACCATTAGTCCTCTAAGCTAGGTAAAAATGGTCACAGACAAGGAGATTTACCTTGAATTTCACCAAGTTTATTTCTCACTATAAAACTAGCACCGATCACATTTTAGGGCCATCTCAAGTCTTTTTTTGAAGTGGTTATATCTAAATTTCTATATCTATTTTTAATATGTCTTCCCATTTATGCCATTAAGTTGTTTATTCATACTGATGCTAACCACAAACACAAGAGGCAGGATTTATTGCATGAACCAATCACAGCCCAAAATAAACAGTCATATCCAATCATATCGCGATGGAGGCATTGCCCCCTCTCAAGTGACTTTTCCCCATTATTTCTCAATTACACCCCACTAAACCCACCTGACGCTTTAGAGGCTCTGTTAAAACTCAGTGGGCTCAGGGGAGGCACAACAGATGCTGACACCTGCTGTAAATCTGGTGTCGCTGTTGGGACAGTATTTCTTTAGAAAAAACAAGTGATTTCTACACTTTTCCATGAGAAACTTAGTAATATTTGCATTGTTTTATTTTTGTACTACAATTTTATTTTCTCATCCAATTTATATATATATATATATATATAAAACATTAATTTCACTTGGGTCTGTGCCACCCCTGGCCTGGATCCTGTGACCATCCGTCCAGATCATTTGCCCTGTGGTATTCTGTTGCTTATCAGAGTCACAAGTAGTTGTGTGTCTGGGAGAGTATTATGTGTCAATCCAATTCCCTGCCACAAAGAAGGCATGAGCATGTGTGCCAGAGCTGTCATTCTGCACGCATGCTTGCATTCTCTGCCAAGTCGCTGCTCGAGGCCTGAGAGAATCTGTAGTCGGCAGACACACATCTTGAATGTGCAAAATACTTTCGTGACTGCATTAAAGTTTACGCCCCTCGCCGCTCACCCCAGCTCCTCGAGAAACCATTTTCTCAATTATAAGAATGACACGAGCACATATGGCTGCGGTTTCACATAGGAAAATCTGTAAAATAAGACCTTTGAGCTGGAGCTGCCTGAGTGAAGTTGGAGGGGAAATGGATATGCTTTTTTTATTTTCATGGCAGGACTGGAGGAGGCACCAGGGCTTTGTTACATCTCCCCTTTTATTTGCCTGTTTATTTTACCAGGTGGTCCCTTGAGGTAAATAACATGCCACTGTAAAAAAAGTAGGAGGGAGAGGGAAGGCTGTAGAGAGAGGCTTGTTCAGTAACAATGTGAGCTCTGTACCTCGTGGCGATGGACGGAGAGTGACTGAGGGAGCCCAGCTCAAGAGGATTTGCAGACATGTGCCTCAAAGCATTCTGGGTGGAGAATTTCTCACACAGTTTTTAGTACAGCAGTGTGATAAACATCAGCTGTTGTTGTTCATTCTGTTAGCTGTCATGCAGCCATCTCAGTATTATCGTTTATCCTCTTAAGTCAGTGTCCTCATGTGCTACAAATTCTATCTGATTTATTATTAAGTTTTTGGGTTGAAATTTGGAATTTGCACATAAAATGTGAGAATGAATGTTTGTATGACCTTAACATCCATTCAGCACAAAGTACAAATGTATAATTTTATTTCCTATAATTTGGAACAGACTTTTCCCCATCATTGGCAACATGGTGAAATATATATTTTTTGTATTAGACTCCAAGATGCTTGTTTTGAAAGATGGAAAACAGCAAACAAGTGTCAAGTTGTTGCATCTAAATTGTCAAAGTGGTTTTGGAGCCTTCAAGAGCCCCATGGCCTGGTTTTCTTTTCAGCTGGCATTCAGGGGGTCTCCATCCCAGGAATGGCACCCTTCCAGAATGTTTTTATGGGGGAAAAGGAATAATGTATTTTTATGTTCACTGCTATGGGTTTATAAACCAAACAAACATTATTTTCTCCTTGTTAAAAATTTGAGAAGAATCTAATGAGACCTATACGTCTTAACGAGAGAAGATCAGAGCACAAGAGCTCTCGCTTTGCTGCCAGGCAAATTATTTACAGATGATGTGTGAAAGTAAGGCAAGTTGTTTTTATTGAGGTTTTAAAATGTTCTTCCAAATTGTCATTCTTTGTGTAATGAGTAGGCATTAGGAGCACTGGCCTCTGTTCAAACTCCTCTGGATTCTTTTTCCTGGAGAAGATGGTGCTAAAGATGTACGACCCTCCGTATAAAACTGATGAGAGGGAGACAAATGCTCAGTGAATAGCCCTTGGCATCACTATGGAGATTTCCAGCTAAGGGGGGTCAGTCACATACAAGGAGAAGCTCAGACCACAGTGAATTTGTTTGGTTTTGAACTTTTATACTGACTTCAGTTGACTGCTTTTGCCTCTCTTGTGGTATTTTTTATTTGTCTTCTGTGTATTTTATTTACATACTGCTCAATTTAGTGTCCACATTAGCAAGGCATTCAATTATATAAATCTGTGACTACATCGAAAAAGCTTTAATAATAAAACAATTAAGCAAAACCACACAAGTGAGATTGCTAACTTGCATGACTGTATGATTGTTTATATACAACAGTTCAATAAACAAGAATACTAACTTACATTTCAGACACAATATTATCAGTTACTTTGTCAATGCTTTTGTAAATCAACCTTGGTGTTTTGTTCCTCAACAAATCAATGTTGAATTAAGGAAACTGTTGAGTGAATAATTCAATGACTCAATCATTAAGACATTGGCTGCTTTTGAAATCGTGTACTTTCTGAGTAGGTATATCTTTTAATTAATTACTTTGCAACCATTAAAAAAGTATGTTGTATGTATAGCATGTGTGTCGTATGAATGTAATCCAGACAACATTTGTCATGTTGTCATTGTCATGTGACTGACCTACCAGCATCTCTTCACTGCCATTATCTTCTCCCTGGTCCCATGAGCATCAGATTTGATTTATTCGCATTAGATTCAGCATTTCAGAATTTCACCAGAAATAGTAAGTCATCCAGGTACTTTTTTGTCTGCTGTTTAACGAACACTGTGAATCTGGATTTACAATTTTTTTATTGTAGGGATTAGGGAAGTATTCAGTTTTGGATGCAGCCAGTGACTTGATTATTTCCTGAATGAATCAGAGTGTTTGAATGAATCAGTTTATTGAATCACTCAATGACTCTTTATTGAATGAGTCAATGTCGCCACCTACTGGTGTGATAAAAATCACTGAAAAATCCCCACCACTAATGCACACAGTCTAACTGTCAGATTTAGAACGGATTAAAACAAAAAGATTACAGCCGTTAAAATGTATGTACTTGTGTACACTTCTTTACATCTCTATCTTCAGAATAACTGCACATCTAAGGATGCTTTATATTTATCACCAAGCTGCAAACAAAAAACATCCCTCATCATCCATAACTCTTCATTAGGTTTTCTCTAAACAAAATATACAGACATGTGCCTAAACCAAGCATCGGCTCAGTTGCTATGTTTATCATAAGGTTTTTGTGTTGTGTGCTTGTTTGCATTCCTCTCTCATAATCTTTCTCAAGCATTTAAAGTGGATCCATCCAATCTGTGAAAGATTTGCCACACACAAACACATGCATATGACTTAATATGACGCCTTGTTTTTAGATGTGGTACATGAGGACTAATTCCATCTGTGCACAGAATTATCTATGGTGGCCTGTTTGGAGCAGTAGAGTCCGACTTGAGTGAGCTTGCAGAATTATTTTGCACATTGTATGAGATGTTTTTTGGGAACCAAGTGGACTGCCAACCTTTAGGTCCCTGGAGTCTGTTATGCCATTATGTCATTCAGCACTAAAAGTCCATTAGTGCCTGTTTGTGACAAGGTTTTCAAAAGGCGTATGAAGGATTTCATTTCTGTATATGTTACTTAAGACATTGAAGCTCCTCAATGATTTCACCGATGATCTGCATTTCCAGTAAGTGTGAGATCTTTACTCTGTGCCGGCCAAAGAAAGTGTAAACCAGCCGTGTGCTGAAATCTGTTTGCTTGAGTCACATGGTCACAAGACTGCTAAAGGTCATCTAGAAGTCTAATCTCCATTTATTTCTGCAGGACAAACAATCCAAAAACATTGTAATTCACAGTGTACATTTGAGATCAAAACAAAGCTGCAGGATTTATTTCTGTTAGCTTATTTTCCAGTCTTTCTGCAAGTTATAAATTATTATAATCCATGATGGCTGGAATCACTATTTTTTTTATCTAAAAAGGATTGATGTTTCCACGCTTTCCTGCTGTTTTACCACAGCACAATATCTCTGTGCACAATAAACACTGTGGCTTTAAGGTCAGTCATTAGGAAAAGAGCTGAAGGATTACAAAGTGCTGAGAGCTTTCTGGACTCGCTTAGGCATTCTGCTGCTCCACGGATGTTCTGTACCTGTAGCTCCAGCCAAAACGAGAAAAACATAGGTTGGATCAAGAATAAATGGAAAAATACAGCAAAATATACCTTTAGTTTATATTCCACTGTTTTATAAAAAGAGAAACAAAGAAGTATAAATTCATCAATACACTGCCTTTCATTGACCTAAAAAGATTGTATTCAGTTCACCAGGTGTCTTTCTAGGTTGAAACTAGAGTCATCTGTGTTTCATATGCCCAACAGGCAATTTTGTATGAAATACACTATATGCATTGAGCAGATGATATTAATTCAGCCTCTCCCACCACTTTCTGTCACAACAACATCAGTGCTCTCAGCTAGTCTCCTTGTTTTTTTGTTCCTGGTATTTGTCATGCAGTTTCTATGTGATCATCAAAGCCATAAATGGTTCATACTGAGTTTGATTTATATCCTGGAGATACAAAACAGCTCTGTAATGTTCAGTCTTTGTACCCTTCCTGCACTTTAGTACTTGTGGTTAATGTTTTTAATTGATCTTGATTTTTCCCTTTGTATGTAATCAGGATTTTTTTCCTGCCATGAGTTTCACAATAGCCCATTGCAGTTTGTAGTTTATAAACATTTCATGTAATGTACTTTCTCGCTGGAAAGTCAATTATCCCAATATACCTTCATGGTCCTCATGGTTATAACCAGTCATACTCAGAAGTGTGTATGCTAACTGAAAATTAGAGATAAAACTGCACTAATACACAAGATTCATAATTAAAATGTTAGTTACAGGCCTCACATTTGATTGGCCGTGCAGGCATTTCAAGCGTTCTGACCATGTTTCTGACTTACTGTGTGTGTGTTTATATCACTCGGCTTTTCTGTGCTTGCAGATTTAGACCGTCTTAGTCTGGTCTGTTCATTATTAGTGGTGGGGATTTTTTGCAGGTTACATATGCGGTGACAAGTGAATCATTGAATCATATGCTTCGTTTGAGTCATTTAGGAACAAATCGTCACTAGTTTAGTGTTGGTTGTTGTCGCGTAAGTTGATTTTCTATAAAAGTAACACCACACTCATTGGTCTGAATGTCAACACTCTTAATCGTATTATATTGAATGTGCACACAGAAACCGCTTATTCTACATCTGGGGTTTCTGTTGGGTGCTGTGAAACTTGTCCAGACCAGCCTCCAGACTGATGTGGAAAATTGAGCTCACTTTATCATTTACTGGCAGAACATTCATGACTCCATTAAAGGAGCATGTCAGAAGTTCATGTTCATCAGCGTCCAAGAAGATGAGGAAAGTGCATGGTTCAATCTAATGTTTCATGCAAGCTTTTAAGAGGAATTGCTAGCCTAAAGTGAAGTGAAGGTCAAGGATATAGAATTCAACCTTCACTTTATCCCTTTGTGTACAATGCACACACCTTAAAGGTGATGTGTGCAACCCCAGACATGTGTTCAGTTGTTCTGCTAGGTGTTGGCTTCCATTACAATTGCCTGTTAAAAACCACAGAAGAAGCCATTGTATTATAGACACATAAAAAGCAGAGATGCTCTGCAATAAATCAACTCCGCAAGTTTTACACTTTTTGAAGTTTATTCTGTTGTATAAAATCTTGCTGTGCTGTCAGTTTTTTGCCAGGCTTATTATATTGTCAGCTTTGACTACACTAGATTCACATCAGCTTGTTTTGATTATTTAAAACTAGGATTAAATATTTTAACTATTTTTGACTTCACAGTCAAATGTAACAAGTCACAGAAGTGACTCAGTATTTGAATAGAAGTTGAACTGGTTCAACACAACTTATTTGTCAGCTTTTGTAGCTTAATGTTGAATACCATAAAAAAATACTTATCTCTTCTTTAATGCAATTTACAATGGAAGTAAATTAGCATTTTTTGGGTAATTTACAAGCATGTTTACAATTTTATAAAAGACATTCATTCTTATATTAAAACCTGTGTTTTTTTCTAAATTTTAAAGCTTTTTAAATCATAACTTTTCACATTTGTTTTAGGGTTTTAAGGTTAACAGCAGTGCACTGTAGGTTGAATATTTGCACAGAAAAGGTTAGAAAGTTTATTTCACTCAAATTATATTTACACAAGAACATGGGCAATAATGAGCAAGAGGAATTTTTTATTTTTTTATTTTTAATTTTTTGTAATTAACAGCATTATATCACAAATGCTGTCACTTTTTTTTTATTCTGTCAAAAAACTCCACTCAGCAGTGGAGGAAGAAGTTGAGTTTGACAGCTTTCAGCGTCCTCTTCACTCAACACCCTGGAAAACTATGCACATAAATCTGCGACACCTTAACTGCAGATTGGCTTAGGAAGTCCTCAGATGGGATTGTACCCATAAGGTCAGTGGTTTTAAAATCTGCCCAGGTTGTGCTAGTCCCCCTGAGGTGATTTTTCACGGGTCATTTGGGAATTATTGTGTAATAACAGCTCTCAGCTGCTTCACATTTGGTCCTCCCTGACAGTTAACGGTTTCAGAACTGGACTGGCTCCGCGACTCCTGATCTTCATCGTTAATACAGACACTTGCACTGGCAGCAATATAATATCTAAACTCCTGGAGATGATGCAATTTTCTTCATAATTTTTCATATATGTGTAGAAGGATGAGTTGGATTTTGTCTTTAAAGATGTTGGCGCTCCGAGCCACCAGCATGCAAACTTTTGGCTCTGGAAATTTGATGTTGGGGATGTGCCGGGGAAGGAGGATGTATTAGCCTGTGCTTGGCAGAATATAAGGGAGACTAGGCTCTCTCCTGGGATACTGGATTTTGTGCTCAATCGGACAAAAGATAGAGGTTGAACAAGAGGACACGCAGCTGCAACCCAGTCTCTGCATCATCTCGTCTCAGTCTCTGAGTCCTCATGCTATTAATTAAAAAGCAGCAGGACTGATCTTAGAGTCTGAGCGCTGTTTACAGCTGCGCCTGCTCTTGAGCTGAGGTTTGATACACAAGAGGATAACAGAAAGTCAGTGCAGGACATTTATTGCACGTCTTTGCATCATATAACTTTTAACATTGCACAACAGAAACTGGAATTCTTACGTGTGGCTCATTTGTGCTGCTGTGAGTCTGCTGTTATTGACATATGGGTCGTTTAAAACACCCATGCACCACAGGGCCAGATTGCTGTTAAAGCATTAAATCATGGGACTGTTTTCAGATCAAAGTTTCATACACTAGAGCTGTAGAATTAAAATATATCACTGTGAAGAATATGTTTGAGAGCAAACAGCCAGTTTCCATTATTTACTGAAAATCTTTCCATCTGTGAAGCTCTGAAGTGAAATGTGACACACAAGCATCAAGTTTGATGTCATGAAAGAACGAATAACATTTTTAATTTGTTTTTATGATTTTATTTTTAATGTATTTTTTTGTGATCTGAAAGATGTGGTCTCTATGCGCTTGTAAGAGCTAGATTTTGCCCATTATCCTTTAGCTAAGCTATAACTATTTGAACCTGGAATGAAACCTAAAATGAAAAGAATTGTACTTCAAACATGAATATTTGATGAAAATGCACTCATCCTCAAGCCATCCTAGATGTAGACGAGTTTGTTTCATCACCTGAAAAGATTTGGGTAAATGTAGCACTGCATCTTCCTCTAGTGAAAAAAGTCCATATGTTGTCCTCTCGCATCAAATCCAAGACATATTTGTTTAGAATTGTTTTGACTGTTTTGGCTTGTAAACAGCTCTTGATCTGTGATTTGTCTCCTGATTCAGACTAAACAACCTTTTCACTGGAGAAAGAAATATTACAGATAGGGGACTCATTTGAAGTTAAAAACATCTTGATGGATTTTCACAGCTTTTCACTTCACAAGACATTAGTTGATGGACTAGAGTAGTGTGGATTATTGTGATGTTTTTAATAATTGTTTGAACTCTCATTCTGACGGCACCCATTCAGCCGCAGAGGATCCATTGGTGAGTAATTGATGCAATGCTAAATTTCTCCAAATCAGTTTGAAATATGAAGCAAACTCATACATCTTGGATGACCTGAGAGTGAGTACATTTTTAACAAATTTAAAAGCTTAAAAAAAAATATATATATATATATATATTTTTTTTTTTTGTAATTGATTTAGTTATATATATATATATAACTAAAACAAAATCAATTACAAATAACGCCTACTTGGTGATATAAAATATTTTTATTAAAATAAACCAAATGTTTTTTTTTTCCTGTTCAAAGCAAATTTTAGTCCACATGACAACCTTTTTTTTTTTTTTTTGCAGTGTAGAAAAGAGCTTACTCACTTCAGCTGTGAACTATGGGAAGGCCCTAGAGAGCTTTATTCCCATAGTCTCTGTATGCAAGTGTAAAAGTCTTGTAACAGTCCCATTCCCTCTGTACTTTATGTCCTGAATAGAGCATAGAGCTTGTGTCAAATGTGGGTGCTCTGAGCAGATTAATGTGACGATGGGATGTTGGTTTTGTTGCTGGAACAAACTCGCTCTCACAATCCATTCTTTTACAGCACAGTCGCTCTGTTTTTATAAGCTTCTCTCAGATAAATTCCTGCTGTCATAGCCAGGGATGATGTTTTCCCCTCATGTTTTCTTTGGCCAGACACTAAATGTTTGAGATCGTGCACGAATCTTCTGCTACACTGACATGCATTGACAGTGCTGTTGTGATGAGCCTGGTCTTACTGGTGCTAATGCCCCAGAGGCCAGATGCTCACTGTACAGCGCTGGAATCCACATCAGACAGAAAGAAGTTGATAAAAAAAACCATGTCAGGACAAGGCTCTTTGAAATATATCGAAATACCAAAATTGAGATAAGTAAAGCAGATTAAAACAAAATCTGGAAGAGGTAATGTGTAATCCGAGGATATTATTCGTTTTTCATCACCAGTAGTGCGAGGTTATGGCTGTTATTTATGAATAGATGGAGTAGAAAGGTTGTATGTTGATTACCAGCTCAGTCTCCAGCATAGTTATCCCAGCACTCTCCATACAGTCTGTCCTTCTTCAAGTAAAGGAGATAGAGTCCGGTAATAAAAGCTGCCTGCCAAAACCTCAGTGAATTCCTGATGAAGGAAAGAATGCAGCAGGAAAAGAAGCCACATTTTCTTCCCCTCATCCGACTCACCGTTTTTCTCTCTCTCTAAAAAAAAAGTAAAACCGTCCTATCCATTGTCCACGATTGTCTCTTTCTCTCTCCTTTTTTTTTTTCCTGTTCCACAATTTTGGCAGGCATTGGTGCTCCAAATGCTTGAGGCTAGAAGAAAACATTGTAGCAGAGCTGAATAGTTTTGCATCCTTTTGAATGAAGTCTGAAAGTCTAATGAAATAAGTCTAAATCTAAATCGACACGGTATGAATGTTTAAATGTTATAGATTTCTATAATGATGTATGTTATAAAAAAATAAGGATGGTGCTCTACAACTCCTATTAGAGCTATAGGGAAAGTACAAGGGAAAGCAGTTTTGTTTGTTTTCTTGTAAAGTGTCGAAGGGGAAATGTCTCATTACGCAGTATCAGAGACTAAACGCAGGCTGCAGTTTGTTTGGCTTGTGAAGTACGTCTGGTAATTAGTTTGAGCTGTGGTGAAGGAAAACTGCGGTCGTGCAGACGACTGCAATGCACCGGAAGGCTCAAACGTGTCTCTGCATTGGATTAGAAATCACATTTGAAACCTAGGAGATGAAAAGGTCTTTGTTCTGTTTGTTATGCATGAGCTTATGCTGTTATGCATGAGCTTATGCTGTGTATATACTGTAGATATATATTCGTTCTGACAGCTTAGAAAGAAAATCTGTGGTTTATAAAGGAATATTTTTGAAAATTGAAATTGTGGCCACACACTCTGTTTCATATTTCAGGCAGGCCACTATAATCATGAGCAGTGGTTTATATTGTAGTTTTCTTTTATGCATTAGGATGTGGCATTAGTCATTCTAGAACAATCCAGTTGCAGAGACAGATTTACATGAGTCTGCTGCCTCGAGAGGCTTTCAGCCCGCTCCTCCGGTCACTCCCAGTTGTCATGGTTGGCGTGTAAATTACTATTGTCATTCTTATCAAATCCCAACACAACCCTGTTTGCTATTCAGCTTAGTTCTCGCCTTAAAGGGAAAGAGAATTCAGCATTTGCTTAAAGGGCTAGTTCACCTAAAAATTAAACTTTGATCATTATTTGCTGACCTTCATGTTGCTGTAACCTGTATACTGTGGAAGCTTGTTTCTATCATGGGAGAAAAAAGGTTACTGCATGTTGCAATTCTGTCTTTTTTTCTCACAATTCTGAGAAAATTGCAATTGTGTGATACAAACATATAATTTTGAGATTATATCTTGCAATTTGGAATTTATAACTCACATTTCATGGTATAAAATCATAAATGTGAGGTAGGAATGTGAGATATAAATTTGGAATTACTTTTTTGTAGTGGTGGAAAAAGAATTCTGATGTAAACCCTGAATTCATAAAAACAAGTAAGAATTATGAGATGTTAAGTAGCATTGTGAGATGTTAACTCTATAACAAGATATAAGCTTGCAATTCTAAGAAAAAGGTCTGAGATAAAAAGAAAAAAATGTAACAATTGCTTTTTAAAAGTTTATGTGGCAGAAGTTTAAAAAGTAATTCATAGCACCAACATGCCAAAAAACTAAATAAAAATACCAACATGCCAAAAGATTTAATAAAAATAAAAATAAAAACCAAATCCATCCATCCATACTTTATTTTCGGGTGAACTCTTCTTTTAAGACATCAGAGATCCTGGCAGTCAGTGTTTGATAATCACCTGAGCTTACAGAGCAAATACACGTGTGAGAGCCAAAGAAGCAGTGCTAAGCGGTTCACCGTGAGGCCCACTGTAAATATTTTGGATTGTTTATAGAGAGCCTGAGCTGATTTTTCTGTTTTTTAAGTTGTGTCTGTCATAACTAAACACAGGTTTAGACTGCTTGATTTCTGCTCTCTTCCCCAACATGGCCACAATAGCTCAGTGTTAAAGCAGTTAGGCCATCTGATTGCTTTTCAGTGTGTTATCAGTTCACGGTATGCGGTCAGGAAAGCAGAAGACTGTATATCACGAGAAGCTTATACGAAAAACTTTTCATTTGGTTTAATGTTTAACACATGTAGATGACATTTAATGCAGGCGTTTTATTCCACGTGGGAGTGTCATTTCATACATTTCTTTTAGTTCAGTTCTGTGCAGCTTAATAATGTCTTCTTTAAATGTTGCTCTGGGCGTCAGAGTGAACTGAAACTGGCTTAGAGAACGACAGACTGAGATTCATTTATAATCTTTCTTTCTCTGTTTCCCTTTTTTCCCATAATCCTACTCCTTCTCATAGTCTGAACCATAAATGAACCCAAAGCTCCAAAGTGGAGGACTGTTATCCAAAATATGTGTATTAATCTGCCATGATTACGGCAGAATTTTCTATTTGCTCAGCTGTATGGGAAATCCTTTCTCCAATCAGCTCACTATGCTGATATAAAACCTTTCAGTGTTTCATTGCAATATTTATGGAACATATAAATGTTCTTGTTCAGAATTACTTGAAAAATATGCAGCACGCAATTGATCAGGGCTGACGTGGAGCACTTTAAAGTGGCCATTAGTACGGGAGTCTTTTCAAGAGGTCAGGCGTCCAGATCAGTGTTGGAGTTGTGTCTGCAGTAACATCTGCAAAGCAGTCACTTCAGACTCTCTCTCTACAGCTGTCTCTGTCTGCCAGTCCTGACATGATGACTATTCACACTCAGAACACTGCTGGGAATGACTAAATCGTTTACTCAGATGTGGATCAGATGTTTAGCAGAAATCACTTTTATACCATCATCAATAATCATGTTTCTGTTTGTTTTCAGGTATGCATGAAAGTATACAGAACAGTTGTCTTGTGTACATTTGAATATACTTTACAGGAAATTACATTTGAGATGTCCAGTGGAAGTCCAGTTTGTCAGAGAATGAACATGAAAATCAGAAATGATCATTTGCTTTCCCTTATATCATTTCAAACCTGTATGCTAAAAAGAGAGAGAGAGAAATGAGTGGCCAAAACAATGAGACATTTTTCTAAGTATGCTTTGACTTGGAATATAGTGTAAAAGTCATCTGAACCACTTTTATAATACTTTAAAGGTGCTTTTTAAAACAATTTTTGAATCTTATAAATGGCCACCCACTTTTTTTTTCTTTTTGTGTGGAAAAGAGCAGATTGTACATTTCTTAATACAGGATGTAATGACATAGAGTAGAGTGAGTGATGACAAAATGTAAATTTTTGAGTGAACTATTGCTATAAGTGGAGGGTGAAATGTGTTTTTTCTTCCACAGCTACTGTAATGGGAAAAAGAAACATTTATGTAAGACTGCTAGAAGTCAGACATTTCTGCTGCTGACAGCAGGTTGGTTCAACAACATGTCTCTTATTCTTGGCTTCATATCTCACCATGAGAACAATCATTTTCCAGTACGGTAATAATGCCAGCACAGTGGATGATGTCACAGTGTTTGTCTTTCTTTGTTTTTGTTCCTAAATGGACAAATTAATCAAATTATGGAACACCATTCTCAGTTTTCCACATTTAGTTAGTACTCTGGATCTCATTTTAGCACACAGCCTATAATAGTAATTATCATAAATTACTTTTCTAATGACCTAAAATTAATTCTAGTTATTGGTATGACTGAGCTCTTAAACATGATAGCGGCTTATCATTACAAAGTTGTTCAAGGATTAGGAAAAGTCCTTATTAATAATGTTTTATTTCAGTTAAACAGAGCAACCCAGTGCTTGGAGCCAGTTACATGCTCCTTATAAATGTTTTTGCGATAAGAATATTTTGTTCTGCATTCCTAGACTTGTTTTTGCAAATGATGTGTTTTCGTGTCAATTTTCCGCTCACTCCTCTGAGCTGCCAAGTTGGGAATGAGCTCATACTGTGGGGAAGCAGAGCTGCAGTTATACCCCTCTGGAGCTCCTGGGGTGAACAAGCCTGCAAGATGAGGAGGGGGAGCACAGAATGAGAGAGCGAGAGATAGACTTTGTCAGAAGAGGTTAGAGAAGACGAAAGAAGAAACTGTGTAGCACAGTGGTCAGAGTCAAGGTGGACAGCTGTGTTGTGGGAGAGGAGAAGTCAGATCCGTTGAAGGGTAACAGGGAACAGCAAGACACAAAGGACAGTCGAGGACCTCGTCTGGTGTTTGACGCATTGATGAGGTCCAATTAAAAAAGATGGATGATTAAAAGGACATGATGGAAGAGCTAAAAACAGGGTTTCCGTGGGTCCTTAAAATGTCTTAAATTTAGTTGCATAAATTTTAAGGCCATAAAAAGTCTTAAATGGTGCAACAATGTCTTAATTATGATTTCAGGGGGTATTCAATTTGGGGACTGAAAGACGAGAATTGCCATATAGCTTAAAGGGATAGTTCACCCATAGCTTCAATCATCCTCAGATAGCTTCGTTCATCTTCAGAACACAAATTAAGATATTTTTGATGCAATCCGAGAGCTCTCTGACCCGTCATAGACAGCAACACAACTGTAATGTTCCCAGGTACAGAAACGGAGCAAGGATGTGACATCAGGGGTTCAACCAGAATTTTAATGCTCTGATACTCTAAGTGAGTGAGAAACTTTGTTGCTTGTTTGTAAAAAAATATTTAAATTATTTTAAAATACATTTTAAAATAAGGTCTTGCTGAAGAAATAGTCCATGCACACATTATGTGTCATCTTTCCCTATATTGGGGTCTGATTGGCAGTATGCTGTGGAAGTGAGTCAAATACAATGACTACTGTTATGAAAAGCTTTTTCCGCTGTTGTGAGTCCAAATCACTGGGTCGAACCAAAAGTCAATTAATGGATTAAAGAGAACAGAGGGAGTCTCTGATCTTGTTAACAATACGTATTTGCTTGGATGGCTACTGTACACTGAGCCTCAGTGTAATGGGAATTAAGGGTTCCGAGAAAATGGGACTCCTGTTCTACACCCTATAAAAGATTGGAAGCTCTGCACTAAGCTAAACCACTCCTGTGTATGTAAGACAGAGTTCATCTATACATTAACAGTGCATTTAATAGGAGTGCAACTGAATTGGTCTGGCTCTTTATTCCTGTGCAGAAAAGAAAGCATGGCCCCTTAAAAAAGGACTGTTATTGAATACTCTTCAAGCTATTGTGGCCTCTCCGCTTACAGTTCAAAGTCTGCTATCGTCTGTCCCCCATACACATTATCTGTGAATCACTCATAATTGAGATGGGAATCATAACGAACTGAATGATTCTGGTTCCAACTGCGATTCCTTAACAGTTCTGGGAATTTCAGGAAAAGAAAAGAACAAGAATAGGTGGCATTTTTTCAGTAATTCCTTTATTTTTGTCTTTATCATTAAATTTACATGTATTAACAGTGTGTCAATAATTACACTAATTGGGTCTCATTGGCCATAAATCAAACATCAGTTTTTGGTTCATGGAATCATTGTTTAAATTGATTATCTACTCCAAGTGATTTGCAAGTGTTTGTGATTCAAAAAAAATTTTTTTTGCTCGTAAATCAGACTTTGCTGGTCATGGAGTGTTTTATTGACTAAAAGAAGCAGCTCGTAAAAGTTTTTCTCAATTCCCTGAAAGCGCTGTATGTTTTTGGCTAAAAATAAGCTTCAGAGGTGTGCAATATATAGAGTTTATGATAATATTGTAATTGTTGCTGTGCGATTTTACATTATCGAGTATATCGCAAAAACCCAACAAAAACACACTCAGACAGTGCACACATACACTTACATGATGTAAGTTATCATGTTATCACAAGCACATTTAGAGTTCACGCTTTCACTGCGTGAAACATATGTCTTTCATATTTATATCATGTGATAAAGTTAATATCACACGAAGAGTGATATATTTCTCCAAATGTCAGCATGATTCATTGATACTGATTTGATGAACAGTTCAATAAATAAGTTGATGTTAAGTGACTTTTATTTTTAGAGACAAGTTCCTAATTTACTGCCACCTACTTAAGTATACCCATCCCCCCCCCCCCCCCCCCCCGCCAAATCATTTAAAATATCAGTATTCAGTTTTTTTTTTTAATCATCAAAATATTATGTATTTGTAACTGCGGGTTAAATGCATTATGCCCTGCAATAAACAGTCTGTGTAAATGCATCTAAATACTATTTCATATGCAGATTCCATGCCACCTCTGCATTGGTCCTGTGTCAGACTTCACTGGTCCTATTGTGCATATCACACTGATTTGCATATTTTAGACTGTTTTGATAGACTTGGATCTGCTGGAACCGAACTGTCATGCAAATCATTCAGTTACTGTATTGTTCTTTTAATAAAACTGGTTCTTGGTTCCCAACCCTACTTAATGTATGTAGCTATAGAAAAGTGTTGTTTTTAAATTTGTGCTTGGTTATTTGAGCGTTTTAGCAACTCAAAAATGCTACAGTATCCTGCTTAAAGTACCCTGTTTTTCTGTTAGTCAAAAAAAACTAAAGAAGAGAAGACAAGAATCAGTTGTTCTGAAAATAGACGGCCTGGTGAATAAAGAAAAAGCCACAGAGGCACAGGACTTGAGCTGCAGCTGGAGGTGATAAAAGATCAGCTTTGGAGGAATGGACACACTTTCAAAGGCCCCTCCTCCAACCCCACCTCCCTCCACAAGGCACGAAGCCAGGACAGGTCAAGAACAAGAGTCCCACTGTAAAGAGATCTGGGGATTGTCCAAGGTAGCAGATTCCTGTCGAGTGAATGAGCTTTAGGCTGCATTTCCAATGTCCTAACCCCTTATCGCTAACCGTGAAAGAACATAGCAAATATCAGTGGCTTGTCAGCTAGAATAATATCCAATTCAGTCTCTGGTGGCTTGTGATGTTAAATGAGATATATGTCTGGAAGTGTCTGAAAGAAAACCTAGAGAAAGGGGGCAGGAAACAGACAATATGAACCCGTGTCAGTGCCAGCACATGTCAACAGAATCTCGCTCACCCACCGTGACACTCAATGTAGTACACGATACCATCACTGAACAGTGTTTTACTACGGTATTAGACATTTACAGACTTCCAGAGCCCCTACAAGACTTCAAACATTCCTTATCCTGGTGCAAAACCGCAGGTTGAGTGAACAGCCCTGGGGTATTGTGGAAAAAGTATTTTCTATTGTAAATGAAGCAGATAAGGTAAAACACTAACATGAACTGAAAGCCTCAAAATAAAAATCTCCCTATTGTGGCTTTATATCTCGCATTGTGCCTTTATTTCTTGAAATTTGACTTTGAATCTCACCATCTCTTGTTTTATTTTTTCAAATGTATCTCACAATTATCTTTTTTACGCTGAGGCTGCAGGCTAGAATACTTTGGCACATGATTGTATGGCTTGTTTAGTTGAGCAAAAGTGATATGATTTAATACGCTCTTTGTAATGCACTTGAGCAATTGAAACGTTTTTCTCTCTTTTTGCCTAGACACACACATGCATACTATTGGAGACTATTTAATGCTGTGTATTTTAGGCTTAAAGGCTCCTTGTTTTGTGCAATGCCTGTTCAGAAATGCCTTCAGAGAGCTTTTCAGAGTGTTTTGTGCAGGTTAGAGCAAGTGTTGTGAGTGCTAAAGGAAGATCAAGGTCAGAAGGTTATATTCAACCTTGCACTATGGCTCAAGACTCCATCACGACTGCAACACACCCAAGTATTTCTGGAATGTGTCCTGCTATAAGACCAACCCTGCAACAATCGGTCATTTTAACCCCTTTAACCCATAACAGGTAGTCTAACATTAGTTACACCTATAGGTAGCTTTAAGGAGTCACAATAAGCAATAGATGATAAAAGAGACACCTAAACACATGTACATGTGCTTGCACTGGCTTTCAGTGGCATAGTACATGTAGTGTAATTTAACTGAAGTGAGGAGGAATGTGTATCCTCAAGACATGCTTGCCATGACTCTGGCCTATGTTTGATAGACAGTTTAATAACACCTGAAGGAATATTTTAATGTGTGCCAGGGCATGTCCAGAATAGCGTCTTTTAGCAGACAGGTTTGTCATTACATTTAAAGAATTACGACTGAGAGCAGAAGGAATTGCAGTACTGACAAAGTATCTGTTCACACATAGATATTGCTTTTGGACGCACCATCTTTGCCTTGATCCCTGCGGCGATGGAGGCACTAGGACCGCGCGGAGAGGCGCAGCATCGTGCCTCGGTTATTGGGCTTGCAGCACGACCTCAGTTTTGCACTACACCATTCAACGGAGGGCAAGTGTGGTGTCTGATGCGATGAAATAAGGGCCGTTGAAAAGAATCAGTATCTAAAGAAAGACTAGGCTTGTGTATGTTTTTGGCGGTCCTGTCACGCACTTCACAGTGGAGATGGGACTAAACCTGGAGGCTGGGATACCCAGTGAACCTCCAGGAGAAGAATATGTGATTTGGATTTAAACTCGCCTTGGACATTATTAAAACAGCTTGAAGTTAAGTATCATTCGTTAAACGAATTTCTTTTAAAGTGTATTATTTCTTCTTCACAGAGAGTGTGCGTAAAGCTGTTGCCTGTCTGCTGCTCTTTTTGTTTATATTATTAAACTCGTTTTAATTGCGATGCCTCCTAATAAAACTACAATTAATTGAAAGCATTTTTGCCATTATAAAATGCTCATTTTGTTTAGATTGGAATACCAAACTGCCTTTTGCGCAATTGTTTTAGAGTTGTTGGTTTGTACAGGCGCAATTGGAAAGTGAGGAAGGTAAACAGAGTTTGTTTTCTTTGAGTTTAACAGCGCAAGGCGTGGATAGGGTTGGTTGGACATTCATTCAAGAAGTGAAAGACAACAAAAAGATAAGATTGGGGGTTTCAGCACAAAGGGATGTTGTGGGAAACAGGTTGTGTCCAGGGAATTCCCCAGGTGTCACACATGGGTGTCCATGATGAATGGAGCAGATGATAAAATCCCTTTATACTGGGTCTACTCAAAGAATCTGTATTATGCTTATGTCTATAGACTATTATGTGCGTTGTGCATTAATCCCAGACTGTAACTTAAATTTGCTAATCATAAAATGAAAAATGGTTATAATACATGACAGCAGTTAGTAAACAAGCTTTATTTTTAGCCAGGCCAGTGGGTGTAAATGCTAAATGTGATATCTAAAACCACTGGTATTATTAAACAGATTAGAGCTGGCTAAATTTAAAATGAATTTCTTTTTAAAGGCGTAAGGATATGTCTGAGACAGTTTTAGAAAGTTAATCTTTAGTTAATCTTAGTTTCAATCTTTAGGCTACTTCAGACACTATAGGTCATTTCCTTTAAATGTTTGTCTTTTTATTGAGCACTGACCAAAACGCACTGCACTTATCTGTAGATTACTAATGATGTCACTAAAACTCTTAAAAACGAATGTTCCAAAAGTGAGTTTTCGCAGCGATGCCATAGAATAACTATTTTGGGTTCTTAAAACATCTTTTCCCCATAAGGCTTAAGTATTCTATACAACTTTTGCTCACATTTTTACCTCCGTGTAAATGTACTTTCGATGCTACTTATCGAATGTTAAAACCAGCCTGCAAACTTGTGTTGACAGATTTCATCTTAAGGCTGTGATTCTATCCATTCGGAGGATATCTGAATATGTTTGATGCTTTGAATAAATTTTAGAGCAGTGCTTTTATCCAAAATCACAAGTTGTAAAGTAGGTACTACATTTATTTAACTTACATCAGAACCATTGAAAAGTACATTCAATATGGTATGAATGTGGATAGTATGAATGAATTCACTGAAGTTCACGGAATTCACACTCCAGAGACCCTGTAGGAGTATTGTTTTTCTAATACTACTCTTAGCAAACTGTTTGTCACATACTATATAGTATGGAGGTATTGGGACACAGTGTATGATTTGTCATGTCATGTGTCTAGAAACAAGGCACATGTTTCTGTGTAAATTTGTTGTGTATAAACTTGTAAATGTGTAAAAACTTGCAGCGTGTTTTTCTAACCATTTGCAAAGACAAAAATGTATTATGCCTAGTGTTTGGAAATCATGTCATGAAGTGTATTCCAGTCTTTAGTGTTTAAAATGTTAATAATGTGAAGTTCTTTTATCCACTATATATAGAACCTTTTGTTAAAGGTTCTGCATGGAACCATAAAAGCCATAAAGAACCTATTTTTGAAGAATGAAGGCTCAGCATTAAATTTCTTTAGAATTATATCTGCAACATGGGGGATCTTGAGTTTTATTTCATGCTTGCATATATTTTTGTATTTGCATTTAGGTTGCATAAGCCATGATGCCTAACCGGAGATTGGGTCTGGCCCATCCTTGCTGTATTGGCCTGCTGTTCCTACTCCTCCTGCCCAGCTCGGTTTCAGTGAGAGAATCTGGCCATCAGTCCCATGCCCACCTCCCCTCACTGAAACCTCACGCCACCCTGCCTCTGTCCCGCTCCCGCTTCAGCGCCAAAGCTCAGCTGGACCTCACTACCCACTGCAACGAGAGCTGCTACCACAAAGGAGAAGACACAGATAAAGAACAACTAGCTTTTGAAACTCTTTATGCAGACGGCTCGCGAACTTTAACCACTGTAGACCTGGAAGAAAACGACAGTGAACTTCATGTCAGGCGGCCCAAAGTAACCACGCCCAGACGCAATCGGCTAAAGCGCCAGATCTACGGTTCAGATGGGCGCTTTAACATCCGCGGGGACCACTTCCTTCTGGACTACCCGTTCTCCACAGCCGTCCGCATCTCCACCGGCTGCACTGGAGTTCTGGTGTCCCAGCAGCATGTCCTGACCGCTGCCCACTGCGTGCATGATGGGAAGGATTACGTAAAGGGAGCGAGGAAACTCAGGGTGGGCTTTCTAATCCCTCCGTCTGTTAACGGTACAAAGCCGGGTCAGGCTCCCATGAAGAAACCCTTGGTGCGCTGGGTGAGAGTTAAACGCACACGGGTTCCTAAAGGCTGGATTCAAGGCCCTCAAGACGTCAGCATGGATTTTGACTACGCACTGCTTGAGTTGCGTTGGCCTCACCGGCGTCCCTTCATGCGGCTGGCTGTGGCACCCTCCTCAGACAGTTTGGCTGGTAAACGCATCCACTTCTCTGGATTTGACAGCGACCGCCCTGGGGAACTGGTGTACCGCTTTTGTCCTGTGGAGGACGAGTCCAACGATTTGATCTACCAGCACTGTGACGCCCGGCCTGGAGCGAGCGGTTCTGGCGTTTACGGCCGCGTGTGGGACGATACATTAGAACGCTGGGAGCGCAAGGTCATTGGGATCTTCTCGGGACACCAGTGGCTGGAAATCAACGGCGAGAATCGCGATTACAATGTGGCTGTTCGCTTCACTCCGCTGAAGGTTGCTCAGATCTGTTACTGGGTTCATGGAAATGAGGTGGACTGCAGTCAGGACTGAAAATATGACACAGGAATGGGAAAACATGAAATCATTGGACAAAATATGATATGCCTGGTGTTTGAAACTGCACTTTATAGTCCTTTTACAGGTGTAGCTACTGAATCTGAGAAGAAAAAAAGTTCTCCATGGTTGGAGGATAGCTACCCGCACAGGCTTCGATATCTCGCATGGGTTGAGCTGGAACTTTGTTTAACCACTACCTTTAGTTTTTGCTCACTTTACTGTCAATGTTACTCATAGATTTAGACTTTGATTCCTACAACCCAGTAGAATTATCTGTCAAGTCTTTGCCCATGTTCAATAGACACAGCCTTGCTTTGTTCACATTACACATTATAAATGCTTCAAGCTGTTATTTGCACTTTTAGAAAGTAGATTTGGGCTGGAGACAGGTTTTCTTCTCACATCACTTGGGTTTTGGTTAACACTAGATTAACATACAGTTTACTTGGTGACTAAAAGTAGATGCAAAACGGCTATGCTTCCTTCTTTTCCATCCCTGCATATCATTTTGGTCTGCTAAGCATACAATTTTTTTTATATTTTCTGATTTATTATTATCACGGTAACATCAGATCGATGACTGTGAGATGTTGTATGTGTGTTAAATTGAGAGTTAGTAAAACAGAATTTTAAAGTATACTTTTTAAAGCATTTGTTTGTTAACGCAATCATCTGGCGCTTTGAATATAGTTCACTCTTCTATAGTTTCATACTCCTTTCCAAGACAGATGAAGACCTCATATTGGTAACATTACAGTATGTTTAGAGAAAATATTTATATTCTTTTATGTTGGATTAATATAAAGACTGGACACAAACTACCAGAAAGGGTGTGGGGTAAATCTTGATTATAATTCTATTTTTAAAAAGCTTTTATTTTAATAAACTTAAGTATGTCTGTTGTTTTTGCTGTCATTTTCATTCCAATTAAAAGTTTAGCAGTCATTTTGTAATGAGGACTTTTTATTTTCTGCGGAAGCTGTTGGAAACACTAGATATGATTCTGTGTGGTTTGTTTCAAGTATTATTTGAGAGAGAGCGATTACAATTTTGGGGTCTGTATGTAAAATGCGACACTGGTACCCTCTGGTGGTAAGTGCAAATCAAAAAAAAAAAAAAGGGTTCCTGCCAGTCATTACAGGTACAGTAATACTTTTGGCTGGTATCATGTTTATTTATAATATACTAGTTCAGTGTTGCAGTAGCTACTGATTTATGGTTTGTAGCTTGTGGTTTGTTAATTCATAATCTCAAAATTACTGGAGTACACTGGGAAAAGGTCAGAGATTGTAGTTGAGCACAGGAAGGTGGATGGTTGATGTATTTCATCGGGGTTTGGAAATCTCTACTGCCCTCCACTGCTTCACGTGGGTACATCTTTATTATACTGGCATGATTACAGTATTTAGTAGAATTACAAGTAGCTCAGTTTTAATATAGGACACATTTTCCAGTAATTATTTTTAAAGGAAAACAGACAACTGTTCATTGAAATCCCTTGTTTTTTTATGAAATATTATATACTAGTTTATCAGAATGTTCTTCATTTCTTTTTTGGCTGCTTCTGATCAGAAATAGGTTAGTTTTCAGGTTGCATACTACTACTTTGACCCTTTACATACTAGCATAAAGCGAATACAGGTACAGTGGTACATTACATTCATCAGTGTATGGACTCTAACATTCACCTGCCCATTTAAGTTTTGTCTGTATTTGATTCTTTTGGGTGCCAACAAGAGTCAGATGTCGAGCCGAAACAAAATAGACCTGTAATAAACTGATATGTTCAGGAGTCAATGAAGTTTGTTTAAAAGGGACTTTGTAGCTGACGTTCAGCAGTTTGATGCAGTTATCTTGGAATCATAATTATATTTGAACTAAATGCACTTATTTGCAATCCAAGAAGTTTACTATATAGTATTAAAAGCTATTTTTATTATTAGCTTCAACTTGTAGTGTACTAAGGGCACAGGGCAGTTTTACAATACTGTATTTCCACAGTTGCATCCCAAAACAGCCACCCATCAAATCCATAGGGAGGATGGGAAAGCAATCGGAGTCTCTTTGTTTGGATCCATTTGAAACATATTTCAGTGCATAAACCATGCTGAAAACTGATAAAACAGCAATAATTTTTTTTGAATAATATAAATCACAAATGTACGCAAACATCTGTAAACCAATATAAAATATCAATGCTTATTCCAAAATTAACAGCCAAATTAGATTCAAATGGGTCAAAGCAAAAATAAAAAGTCCCCTTGCACAGAGGATTTACCAAACATGAACAATCAAACCAGTTGGAACACAGCAGAGTTGTTTAGTGCTTTTTTTATTTTTTTTATTAGAGATAAGGAGACGATACAAAACATCCACTGACCAATATCCATCAAAGCTCTGTACACAGGCTGCCCAAATATATCGCTCCCATCTAAACAATACGTGTCCATCAGTCCACTCAATCCAATTCATCAGACCGCTCACTCACTAGGACCCAGATTTTACAGGTGGAAGGAATGTGTACAATTTCTTGACACCAGTGCCATAGTTTTGAATTACATTTGGAAATATTTAATTCACAAGGAATTACGGAATCATTAAAACAACTTGAGCTCAAAATAAAACAAACTAGGGAAGGGGGAAGTAAATTGTGCTCCCAGAATGGACCGACAAAGTTGTGAGATTTTGGAGTAAATTTTGTACTACACCTAGTCTTAAACAACATACACACACACACTTATTATAAAAATAAAATGGTAAAAAAAAAAAGTAACTAGACATTTGGCGGCAGCACAAAACAAACAAAAAAAAAATCTTAATTAACAGTATGTTTTACAGCTGATTTGTAACGGCTGCAGTCTCACTTTCATTTCAACAATCTAATGGAACCCAGAAAGAACGAAAACCTGCCAGTACACATTTACAGTTATATTACTTTGTTTTAATAATCATCATCCTTGTTTTTTATCTTTTATTTTTTTTCCTTTTACGTTTTTGTTCTTGATCTTTGTATGTGTGAACTGGAATGACAGCCAGTATCTTTTGCCATGTTTTGAGTTTGGAAACTGTCACTTTTGCCCAACCCTCTCCACCCACATTAACCCACCCCATGGCCCACAAACAGTCGTCCTGGCCCATCTGCCCCACCCGTGTTGGAATGACCAGCTAACCCCTGAAATGTGTCCGCCTCAATCGTTCAGAGGCCTGCCCTCGAGAGTCACCACTGATGCTCCCCCAAGCTTCTCAGCAAGGGTCTTTCGGTCCTTGATATCCTCTAAACCGTTCACTTGCCACTCGTGCTTGACACCTATGAAACAAGACATGCCAAACAGTTACTCATTTCACAATTACATATTCAATTATACAAATAAAGATACATCCATATTTAAATTTTCAATTCGGCTCAATTTTAATAAGCTTACTTTAGAATCATTTAGCTGGTATTATAGTACCCATTTTAAGTTTCATTTAAAAAATTTTGGGGCATTTGTTGTTTTTAATAGTATTTATTTAAAAAGGTGTTTTTTTTTTCAGTTGTAGATTTTAAATACATTTTGGTTAACATTCAATTCAAGGAACAGGTTTTAGTTAAACCCTAAATTATATACAGTAAAGTAGTGGAGTTACAGCTGTGCTCAATTATTTATACCCTTGGTAAACATGATCAAAGAAAGGCCGTGAAAATTTATCTTTATCATCAATTCTTTAGATATTTAAAAAATGTACTAAAATCTAAACTTTCACTGGAGAATAAGAATTTAAAAATGGGAGAGAAATCTCGTTATGAAAAATATTTTTCTTTAATATACATCAATTAATCACTCTTTCATCCAATACTTTTTGCAACCACCTTATGCCAAGTACATAAGGTACTTTTTATCCCTGTGTGCACCAAACTCATCTTAAGGTTTTGCTGCTAAAACGCAAATTATTATTTTTGTTTCATCTGACCACTGAACCCAGTCCTGAGTTCCAGTCGTGTCTAGCAAATAAATATGCTGGAGTTTGTTTTTGGATGAGAGCATTTTCTTTTCTAGTTTTTTCTTGAAACCCTCCCAAACTTTTTTTTTATCCTATTTAACTTTCTGACCCTAAGACTCTTCTGCAGTTCTCCAGCTGTGAACCTTGGGCTGCATCTGAAAAACTGCGATTTTTGAAGGCAGCATAGATGCATCCTTCGCTGTCTTTGATATTCCACAATCCTGTGCATTTGATTCTGTGACAGTTAAGCTAAAAAATAAAGATGGCGTATGAAAGTTGCAGTCAGTTTGTGTGTAAATGTACTTTTTTGATCAACGTTTTCCACTTTTGATGTCACTTCTAGCGAAATATTCACTTAGTTATCACCAGAGCTCTCTATATTTTGCAGTATATCATTAAACTGTTACTCTGCCTCAGATGTTTGTCTGAAATCAGTTTCGAGAGGTGGCTTCATGCACAAACACTGCATGCAAGTCAATGCCTGATAGAGCAGCAAGGCAACAACTCAGCTGCTTAAGTTTTCATATGCAGCCTTGGAGTCACGGTGCTTTAGGACCATACAAACACACACCTCTTGCTGTATAAGAGAAAAATATTTTTCATAATGCTATTTTTCCCCACTTTCCTTTTTTTCCCCACTTAAAAAGGTTAGATCATTTTTTTTTAAATGAAGGATCAAGTGGATAAACAATGTAGATTTATTTTCCACAGCCACCCTTGATCATATTTATCAAGGGTATGCATAATATTTAGCAAAACTAAGTTAATTTTATATCAAATTTAAATTATACATGCAATATTATTCTTTTTTTTTGGCATTACCTGTGAACTTCTTCTTGATGGCATCCTTGGAGCTGGCATAGATCATCTTGCTTTTGAGTGGGGCATTTTCTGGTGCCCTGTGCAATACAACAGGAGATCAGATCATCCGTTTCATGCAAGCATTTGACAAGTCTATATCAGGGGCCCCAGTTTTGTTCCTATAGATGTTCAGCTCAACCCTGATCATACATGCCTGAACCAGCTAATGAAGACCTTCAGGAACACTTGTTCATTACCGACAGGTGTATTAGAACAGGGTTGGAACTAAAGTCAGCAGGAACAGGACTGGCAACTACATGAAGCACATGCAGATGCTCTTAAGACTTACCAGAAAATGAAAACCAGGTCCTCTTTCTTAGACTCTTTAGTATCATACATGGCATCATAGAGAACATAGCGGCAATCATTAGGAGGAAGAATACTGATGAGCTTATGGTAGGGATCTCCTTCATCTCCCTGCAGGATCTCATTGCCCTCCTCCATGATGATACGCTTCTTGTCATCGCTCAGGCAGAAGAGAACAGCCTTCTTCCTCTTGCTCTTCTCTTCCTCGTTGGCAGAAGCCTTGCGGACCTTCATGTCATTGAAGATCGTCACCACACTATCATCCACTGTAACTCCGGAGGCCTGCGAGCACACAAACACACAAAGGATAAGGTGAGGGAAGTGAGTGAGCAAAGATGTGTGGATATGTGGGTGAAAAGTGAGAACGAACGGGATTAAAAAAAAAAAAAAAAAACCCTGCTTTGTCTGTTCTAGTTAAACTTGTTGCCTTTTTGACAAAACTGGATGGTTCTATCTGAACCTTGTCCAGCTGATTCTAAATTACTAGGCTGGCAGGTTTCGTCATGCAAGACAGCATGTCATGTAAGTGACAAAAAAAAAAAGACTTAGGACCATACACACTTCAAGGGCAGTGGACAGAGTCATACTTAAATAAAAACGTAAATATCCCTCTGTGGGAGAATAAAACAATGCAGGGACTTGGTTTCTATTCGCAGAATAAATAAGTAAATAAGGTCAAAAAAGGCTGATTTGAACAAGGCACCTTTCTTTCCTGGTCCCATGACAGCTCAGATATGCTTGAGCACAATTGAACAGAGGGAAGGTTGGCAACTTCCTCATAAGAGCCGATACGATTTGTGCTGATAGTCTGATTTAATGCAGGAGCATCAAATATATATATATAAACATGATAGGTAAAAATTGATAGCCTGAATGCACTGTAAGTCGCTTTGGATAAAAGTGTCTGCTAAATGCATAAAATGTAATTTAATTTTAATTACACACACTGCAAAGCATAAATTTAAAACTTAAATTCAGCAATAACTCTGTACTTAGACATGTTTGGGTTCTTTGGAGATATGTTCCAACAAGTCTGCTTGATCAGTTACCAAAGAATGTCAGATTTTTTCCAGGAAAATAAGATTCTTAAAGTGATAAAATGCTGGCAGCAGTGGAACCACTTGGGAGAGAACTGCCAGGAGACTTGTTTCTTAGCACAAAAGAGGACAATGGTATAAGAGGAATACCAAATTGTTTTAATTATTATAAGTGTTGAAATACAGCAGAAGTAACACCACTATTCAAAAACAATGGACTTATGACAAGGCCCCTGAAATAATCAGGCCTTCACTTTTAAGTTTATTTAGTGGGGAGTTTTTTTTTTTTTTTGCTAGAAAAAGAGCAGGAGAAATACCATGCAAGTGTCTCAGAGCCGACAAAAGCTGTGAAAAGAGTGACTGTTTATCTCCCAGAGTAAGATGCAGCCTGTAAAAGTGACATGCATGAATGTCATCACCACTGGAACTACCAAAGAACAATAAACTAATTTAACCATGGCCCATATTTATAAAATCTAGACTTCTGGTAATCCATACTCTAGTCTCAAGAGACCAAGTCAATCATTTTGGATCCAAAAGCATCCAAAATGTTCTGTTGCTGGAGGAGTGCTTGGTACCCAAAGTGACGTTCAGTGGTAGTAAATCCCTTCTATAGGGATGAATGAGTGCTGAAGGTTTGAGAGAGTTGTACTTTATCAATGCTGCCATGAATTCACACACTATTGTGTGATGTAATACAAAAACTTGAAGCAGAAGATGCTACCCTCTTCTCATTCCCTGCCATTTTTCAACATTACAATGATGGTATCCATTCTACCAATGTGAAAATCTTTCAGTGGACATGCATTTCACCCAATCTTAACATTGTTGACCAGCTGTGGGGGATTCTGTAGAGACGAGCTGAGCAAAACTCCCCATTAAAGACCAGAGCATTTAAGGAGGTCATCCTTGAGGAGTTGAACAGGACAGATGTGAAAATTTGTCATGAACTTGCATTCTGTGCCAAGAAAGATCAGAGCAGTATACTTTAAAGTTCTGGATAACTAGAAGATTATACATTTAGGGAGTACTCATTTCTGCAATCCTTCATTTAAACTAAATTAGCTAATTTAATTATTTTACAGAAAATATTGTATATATTTCTTTATTTTTATTAAGTATTTTTAATACATTTCAATTTTGCCATCTTTCCATGAATTATATTAGTGATCATTAAGAAAATACATCTTTTGTGTTCATTCAGAGGGGGTGTACTCATTTCTGCTGTGCACTGTATAAAAAAAATAAATAAAAAAAAAACCGTCATACAAAGCTGGCGTACAGCATTAGATCACAAAACAACGATTCTTCTGTAAAAAAAAATCAAAATGGCCTCGGTCACACCAATCCCTTAAACCTACACAGGTCTTCTGACTTCCATTAGAAACATGGCTCAATGACTCGCACTGCATTGCTATAACCAGACATTAAACATTTCAGTTCCTAAGATTTTACAGTGAGGAATGAGAAAACCATTTAAAAAAAGGCTAGAAACCTAAACCTCTAGCACTTATCCAGCTTCGGAGAAGCATATGAGGACATGTAAAAAGGTGGACACAAGGAGCCTTGCGGGGTAGATCCTTAAATGACCCACTCACAGGAAACGTACGTCTAATGAACCGGTTTGCTTGGGGTATGAATAAAAGGAACATGTTAAGACGCCTCATTAAGTAACATCCTCAAAAAAGGCCAAAAGGAGAATTAGGATTCCCACACCTTTTCAACAATGAACTATCACTTTTCGGGTAATACATACATGTTTCTTTAAAATACAAATTTAATTAGTACAGCTGCTTGTTTTGGATGAGTAAATGCAAATTCTAGATCTTCAAGTAAACAAGCAATTTCCTCCGTATCCGTCATCTACTTTCAAAATATTAAAGTGCAAAATAAAGTCTTATTTATTATCTTATAAATTTAAAGGGATAGTTCACCAAAAATGAAAATGTGATGTTTATCTGCTTACCACCAGAGCATCCAAGATATAGGTGACTTTCTTCAGCAGAATACAAATGGAGATTTTTAACTCAAACCATGGCAGTCTGAAGGTGTGAGGGAGTTGTACTTTATCAATGCTGCCATGAATTCACACACCACTGTGAGATGTAATACAAAAACTTGAAGCACAAGATGCTACCCTCTTCTGATTCCCGGAGTTGTTGGCCATTTTTTTAACATTACAATGATGGTATTCATTCTTCCAACATGAACATCTTTCAGTGGATGGTAAAGTACAAATGGAGATTTTTAACAAACCATGGCAGTCTGTCAGTCATAATGCAAGTGGATTGGAAACATGGCTTTGAGACTCAAAAAAACAAACAAAACCAAATTAAACCCTGCGGCTCATGATGATACACTGATGTGTAAAGACTCAAAACAATCGGTTTGTGCAAGAGGTAAAAAAAAAAAAAAAAAAAACTTCTCTAGCACAGACCAATCGTCTTGTGTTTTTACACATCAATGTATCATCATGAGCAGCATGGTTTAATCTGTGTATGTTTTGTGACTATCAAAACCGTGATTCCTATCCACTTACATTATATAACTGACAGACTGCAATGGTTTGAGTTAAATCTCAGTTTGTGTTCTACTGAAGAAACAGTCATGTCATCTACATCTTGGATGACCTGGGGGTAAGCAGATAACCATCAAATTTTCACTTTTGGGTAAACTATCCCTTTAAGTATAAGGTCTCTGGTAAGTCATCCACTTCATGGAGAAGTGAAACCCACAGAGAGAATTGAGCCAGACCTGTGACACAGGAAATGTGACGTCTTGGGTCCTCAAATGAAAAGAGCTTATAAGCTAAAGAAAAACAACTATTGTATAAGGCGTTTGGTCACATTCCTCTCACAAAACAGATTTTGACGTCGCTTGTGGCCTATGACGTCGCATACTGTCCACGCGACCGAGACTGGTCGCACCGGAACCGGCATTTCCTTCATCCTACACGCGGCCTGAAAAGCATTTCACAAGTATTTCTTATCTCTACAGAAAAGTCGAAGAAAGCACCAGCGAAAGCTCAAATACTAAATAGGAAGCAAAACAACTTCTAAATATTCTAAATATATACTGCACGTCATAAGCTAGTGAAACGTCATGTGCTTTTAAAAAAGACAAAACGTCGCGTTCATCAAAGTTACGTCCAACCAGGAAGAGTGCAGTAGTGCACACGCTCCCTGATGCAAATGCACAAGTAACGGATTTCAAACTCGTTTCCTTCCTTTCAGTCCAAGTATTTTTAGGTTTGTTTCGTCTGAAATCCAATTGCAATCGACTAAACACGTTCCCTTCCCAATCGAGCTTACTTTTTTGTCAAAAAAAAATTAAATAAACCAACACCATCTGTGCTTGGAGAAGGGTGGGGTCGCGATTGCAGCGTTCGTGCAAGTGCTCAAAACCTCCCCAAAATTACCGCGTTCTAAAGACGAAAAGCGCGAG
The DNA here is from genome assembly GCF_963082965.1 of Carassius carassius. Taxonomy (NCBI): domain Eukaryota; kingdom Metazoa; phylum Chordata; class Actinopteri; order Cypriniformes; family Cyprinidae; genus Carassius; species Carassius carassius. The sequence goes on along the minus strand of NC_081783.1, from coordinate 6,436,375 downwards.
GACTCGGTCTTAAAAAGTAATAACCTACGTTTTTACACACGCCCACAAACCCTTTGGTGCGGCAAATGGGAGCGATGGTGTTTTTTGACGGATGGCCGTGATCAGACAAAAGGACAGAGTCATGAAATGGCATCATCTGGCCAACGAAAAACGCGGTTAAACACACACGCACGCGGACAACGGTTTCTTTACAGCCTTTCCGCATTTCCCCGAACGATGCGATCGTATGTGGAGCGATAGGCCCTGTACGTAGCGTGTGATGAAAAGCAGCGAGGCCTTTTCTGGGCCTTCGACTCATGGAAATAAAGGAAGCTGAGCGGGGAAATGGCGCCAGTTGTTTTGGGTCCCGTTTTTGGCAATCTCATCGCATCCGAGCAGCGGAAGTCCCCATCAAACCATCGAGAACCTCGAGGATAATCGTGTTTGTTGATAAAGACGGTTAAACGACACTGCCAAAACAACCAAGGAAACCGGTTTGCAGCTATTAGACGGCGTAGGGGTTAATTAACGGATTTGATTTACATTTTATTTATTCACATTAAAAACCAACAAAGCCCACAAACTAGCAATTAAACTCTTCAAACACGCTGAAACTAGCCGTACATTGGATTAGCATTGTATAAATGCAGACATACCATGGTTGTGTATCTTTGCTAGTCGGCGTCTGGATGCGAATTGAATGAGCTGTGATGCAGTCCTTCGCTCTCGCGCACTTGATACAACACTCGGGCGCGCCCTTTTGCGCGTAGCCGTACAGCGATGGGAACGCGCGTCCATGTCACGCGCTTGTTGGGTGTTATGGGAGCTGGAGTTCTGAGCATAGGAAAATGTGACCGTGGCTACCGTAAATATATCAAAACTTAATTTTTGATTAATATTGTGCATAGCTAAGGACTTCATTCGAACAATTTTAAAGACGATTTTTGTATTCTCCCAACTTATGTATTTATTTTTGCACCCTCAGATTCCAGATTTTCAAATACTTGTATCCAAATATTGTCATATCCTAACAAACCATATATCAATGGAAAGCTTATTTATTAATCTTTCAGATGATGTAAAATATCAGTTTTGAAAAATGTACCCTTATTATTATTCATTAGATGTATTATTAATATATATATATATATATATATATATATATATATATATATATATATATATATATATTAAAGACGAAATTTTTATTACATATATTTAAATACAACAACCAACATTTTAAATACGGAACATTTGGACCTTTAGAGTTTTCTGCCCCATACATGGTAAAGTGATATGAAAGGTGCTGTTATACTACTAAATTCTGCACCGAAACACACACCACACTGATCGCAATACTCGTTGGTGGCTCGCTGCCGTTTGAGCCGTACCCTTTTTGTTTGGTCTCTGCCCCCTTTTAAGGCTCGTTTAAATCGCTTCCAAATATGGAAGCAAATGGTGACAGTCGTGAGCGCGCTTCAGCCAAAGACGCGCACATCAGGCGGCTCGCGACTCCGATCGCCATATAAGGAAACAAGAACATTTCATTTCTATAGGAAACATTCACAACACACGCTAGTGGAAGCGGTATACAGCTGCAAAGAAGGAAGAATGCGTCCCGCTTACCAAAAAGCACAGAACATGCTTTATTATCTACAGTTCGCAGTGAAAGAATAATGTGTGAATCAAAGGTTCCATTTACTCGCTTTTGTTTCATTTGTAGACTGATGCAAATGAACGGATGTTCAAACGTGGCCAGGATGCTCACTGAAACATTCTCTCAGTTTAAATCAATGCTGACACCTAGTGTACAAAGTTGAACCTTCTTCACATTTCTGCCTTCAACTGTATACAAAGACGACCCATCAGCGTATGGCATGCGTATAGCTTTATTTTTGGGATATTTATAAAGTGCATGAAACAATGAAAATGATATACAGAGACAGAGAACGATCCCAGGTAGGTCAGTTTAGGCAGGTCCACTGGGTTGAAAAAGCAAAGGTAACACATTCAAAGCCTCCAACTAAGGATCTGATGGAATGCAACAAAGAAGAGTGCCACAAATACACTTCACAGACATTCCTTGGGGGACAAATGCATATTTTCTTTGTCTTTAAAAACCTGGAAAAATGATTTCAGGTACTCTGGATTCTCCAGGTATACCATTTCACCACCACATCATTCAAGGAATGTTATGGGACAAAAATTAAAATGGAAAGTCATAAGACTCAACAGTGCTCAAATCATGCCAATAACAGAATCAAAACAGGGGTACACTAATTATTAGCAAATATGAACCTGATTACAGAATAGTTCACAATGAGCGAGCTTTCCCAGAGACACTGATGAACAGTTAATATTAGCTTTTCTATCAATACTTTAAGTTCATGTTGATGACAGTATCAGGATGGTTTTGAACACCCAACAACATGCCAGCAGTTAAGAGGAAGTTAACAGAACCAATCCAGCACTCATGAACATTGGGATGGAATAATATAAGTTTGTTACCCTGATTATGAAACCCAACACAAGTGAAACAGCTTACTGACAGAAGCACCCATTTAAATCATAGATGTGTACAAGATGGAATGCATAGAAGGCCACAATTTGGTACAAAGATCACATAATATAGTTACGCTTTTAATACTAAACATCTTATCAAGCTCATGCCTTAATGAAGTAATGGCAGTTCATGTGCAAAGATATTCCTGGCTAAAGAGAACAAACAGGTTACATGTCTACTGAGTGCAATACAAGTGCAATCTAAACATTATACAACCCTGACCTGCTATAGAGGATGTCTTTGGCTGAACAACTGTAAACATATCAATGCAGTTCTGTGGAGAGTTTAGCCCTTGCGCTAAATCTTATACCGGTCCCTGAAAAAACAGCTGCTGGTTTGTGATATTTGGTCTTGTGTTCATATTTAAAAATCTTCTTTAAAACAATCTGACAAAATGAGTCAGCCTGCATTAGAAGTAGAAATTGAAGTGCTATGTTTCGAGATATGCATTATTTTTTAACATTACTGGTGGCGCATGTGCAGTTTACTTCTCGTATGAATGAGAAGCTATCTCGTCTTTTTCTGTTGTGCAGCCACCTGACCCTGGCTTCTTGTCTTGTTTAACACATCTGTGGCCTGAAAAAAAATTGAATTTAGACAACATAAGTACATTTTTGAAACTATTTAAAAATGTATATATATTCACATGTATAATTATTAAAGGAATATTATGTACCTGCTCTAGTATTACTCCAGCAGCCTGGTCTATGACTGTGCCTACTTCTCTGTACTGGCCAGAATACCGGATAAAGGCCCAGGTCAGCATAGCGATCATGGCCAGGCCAACTACACAGTCACATGCAAAGGAAATAGTTTCCAGGCCAATGAAGAATAAAATTCCTGACAGAACATACAGGAGGCAGACCAGGACAAACAGCACTGCAGGTGTCCGGAAAGCACTAAAAACATTCTTGGACTGCAAAGACAAGTGTTCATAAAATGAATAAAAAGTTTTGAAATATTTTTCACACGTTCATTTCTTCAATGCTTTTTCTTTTCACTTGTTACCTCGTTGTGTTTGCTGAAGGACTCCCACAGCTCTTTCAGCTCTCCTTCCAGCTGTTCCTGGTAACGGTGACAGAAATTCCGCCCACCCATCTTCTTTGTGCTGGAGAAGAGATGAAGGGCCTCTTTCAGAAAGAAACGGTGCTTCTCCTCCAGTGAGTCAGGAGCCACGTAAGGCAGATCTCCACCACACACCTAACAGTGAGGGGGGATGTGTGAAAAATAAATAAAAGGACTTTAAATGGATATTGGGTTTGTTAATCAATGCAAATTAAAACAATTTGCATTAGTTGGCCGATATGCCCCATAGTCATATCATTCTATCATCAGCCTGTGAGATTGCAGATACACCATACTATCGCTCTAATATTAAAAAAAATATTTACTTCTTTTCATAGCCAGAGAATGAATCAACTTCAGGGTAAGGCTAAAGCAGCCTAATGTTAGTGTAATCTATTAACTAAATATATAAAATATATATTTTTATTAAGACATAGTATTTAACATAATTTAAAAGAAACATTGCAAGTTACTAATTATAATCCATACATTTCCCCAGTTATTCAAATAGCAGCTACAGAAAAAAACTGGAGAACATTTACATGATCAAACAACATCACTATCGCAAGTTTTTGCACTTTAAAAGAAGTGAAGCCATCTACACTGTATGATGAACACATATCTTACAATTATATCGCACATACATCTGCACTTTGTTTATGATGAGAGAAATCAGTTAGCAAGTGCGTGCACTGAACAACAAAACTCCAGTGCGATGACTCATCTGAACACCTCTGATTGGCCATTGCGTTCATAAGCTCCACAAAATCGTGTGTGATTGGTTATAACTAGGCTTGCAAAAAGGTGGGAAATTTCCAGTAAATTTTGGAAATATTCCATTAAGTTTGGAAAATTACCAGGATTTTTTGGAATATTCCAGGGATTTTTGGAAAGTTTCCTGAAATTTACCGGAAATTTGCTACCCCTTTGCAACCCTAGTTATAACATTAAAATGTGGAAAAGGAAATACTATAGAACAAAGCCCTAATATTAATTAGACAGTATTACTAGCCTGATAATAATAATAATCATCGTCTTGATATCATCAAGGTGATATCAGACTATAGTCGATACACGCTACTATTGTCTATAAGCACAACCCTAGTATTAGTATTGGTTTCATTCAGCAATAATATGTATTAACGTTTTAAAAGGAACTGTATTTACTGTACATACAGTATAATGAGTGTGTAACAGCCTAACCTTCTCCATATTCTTGTAGTACTGGTCTTTTGCTGACGCCACAGCCGCAAGGTTATTGGCCTCTGCTGTAGCCTGAATGAGTCAAAACATTCATTCAACAACATGACATCTTGTGACAAGTCATATATGAATACCAAATATCAGTAAAACGGCATTGTTACCTCGAGCATGGATTTAGGGTGTGGAAGGTCCTCTCCCTGATATATCTTGATGTATGCCTGACAGTGGAAAAAAAACCCAACTCATTTAAAATGCTGTTTAACAAAACAAAGATCAAGATGATCATAAGCCAAGTGTGAGTTCACCTTGAAGTACTCCAGCAGGCCCCTGCAGGTCACCTTATTCCCATTGATCTCCTTCACAGCCAGCTCGTCGGTCTTCAGCAGGTTGGGAATGAGTTCACGCAACTGCTCCTTGTACTCTGGAGCCACATCTGAGAGTGATAGTTAGAGAGAGAGAGAGAGAGTTAGGACACAAATAACATAAGAATCTTAGTATAAAATGACAGATGTAAAAAAGAAAATTAAGCTCACAATGAGGGATGCAGATAACAGTAAGTGGAGTGTTGACATATGATTTGCTCTATTATTTGGGGTCAGCAAGATTCTTTTTTTTTCTTTTAAATATTTTTTATTTAGCAAGGATGCATTAAATTGATCAACAGTGACAGTGCAAGTTATTAAAACATTACAAAGACATTAGATTTGAATAAATGATGTTCTTTTGAACTTTATATTCATCAAATAATCTTGAAAAAAGGTACAATGATTTTCCATAAAAATATTAAGCAGCCGTTTTCAACTGTGATAAAAATGTTTCTTGAGATCCAAATGTGTGAATTATAATGATTTCAGGTGGAAATCACATGATTAAATTACATTTCAAAATGCATGAAATAGAAAACATTAATTTTAAACTGTGATAATATTACTACTGCTTTTACTGTATTTTGAGCAAGTAAACAGCCTTAGTGAGCATACAGTGAGAAATTTTAGTAACACTTTACAATAGGGTTCCATTTGTTAACATTATTTAACTACATTAGTTACATGAATTAGCATTGAAACACGTAAAGCATTTATTAATCTCAGTTCATATTATTTGCAACATTTACCAATACATTATTAAAATCCAAAGTTTTATCTGTTAATATTAGTTAAAGGACCCAAGCTAAAATGAACTAAGAATGAAAAGTTGTACTTTTATTAATGTTAAAGATTAATAATCATATTGTAATAAATGCATTGCTCATTGTTAGATAATATTAGTTAATGCATTCATTTATGTGCAAACCAAGATTTCGTCCAATACATTAGAAACGTCTTACCAACCCCAAACATTCAGCAGTGTATGTAATTTTTGTACCAGCAGAATTAGGGATGGGCACTTTGAACAAAGTGCTATGAAATCAGAAAATTGGTCTAAAAATGTTTGATTTTTTTTTTTTTTTATACAGTTTTTAAAATGGATCATTGCTGGCACTATTAAATGCTCTGGTAGTTGTGCCCATCCCTAGGTTATAGGTGTAGTAAAACATGAATTAAGTCTAATACCACACAGCTGTCCCGTAAAAGCAGGGCTTGTTGCCACCTTCAGGCCAGGGTGTGGTAAGAGAAAACAGGATATGGAGGTGAAACAGGAGTGAATGTGCTCTCTCACTGTCTGAAGCTCCTTATGCTGAGTCGGCTTCACCTGAACATAACATAACAGAGATATCACTACAGACACAGGCACACACGACTGAACATACCAAACATGAGTATCATTCTCAGTCACATACTTGCAGACGTTTGTCCAAGAAATCACTTCCTCCCTTAAACCCGTATTTGTACTCATACGGGAAACTCCAGTCTCTGATGAGGAACATAAGTGACTGCAGGGGAGAAAGATTTGAGCCAGCATTAAAGACATAGGAACGCATACGTTTTTTTTTTATTATTTTTTTTATGGTACTACCCCAGTATTAATATTCTGGTTACAGATATAAATACAGTGGGATATAAAAATGATCATCCAATATAAGATTTCAAATACCATGATACTACCATCCGATTCCATCACTATAACTTGGTTTCATCACATTTCTTTTTAAGTCCTGAGATTATTGTGCTTATGAAGTTAAATGAATGTTTAGTAAAAACCACACATTTGTAATACAAATTTGAGCACAGATGACACGCGTCACTACAGGTATAGACATTTAAACAGAGGTGATTACAATGTCAGTATCAACAAGGTGTGTTCATACCTGAAAAGGCTTTAGAAAGATTTCATCCATTGCCAGTCGGCCATACTCTGTAAACAGCTACAAAAACCCAAAAATGACAGATGGCATTAAAAGAATAAAACCACAGTTTAAAACAAGAAAAAAAAGAACATATAACTGTGGTATACTGTACGGTCTGTACGGAACTGTTAAAAACAGATGCATCAATAATTTATTGGCAATGCATTAAAAAGACAACCTATCTCATGGGGTTTTAGCATGCTGAGGGCTTGTTCCACATAATACACAGTAAGAGCAGAAATGAATTACAATGATCAATTCTCCAGATCAAAATCGCAGGACAGTCTCAAGATAAATCAGTTCAGATTGAGACTGCTGTATTCTTGGCTAGTTGGGATTTGACTAACCTGAAGTTGCTGTAGATCATCTTCCTGAATATTCTGTGACAGGTTATAAATCTACATGAAAAAAAAAAATAAAAAAAATAAGGACTTGTGATACAATTCCAGTCTTCTTTTAAATCATTTGTTGCTAAACAGTAGAGATGCTTTGTGGAAACCTGGACAGAGCTGGTCATGGTGCTGAGGGCAAAGATAGTAGCGCAGTCTTTCACTGTGGACTGGGAATCAAATGCTCCTTGTGTGTCCATTAAGACCACAGCAACCTACAGAGAAAAACAAAATGCTCTTTTTAATACAATGGTTCTTCAATCTCAAGAGAAAGTGACCGGAAGAGATTCAAGATTGTGAAAAAGTAATTTGCATAGTAACCATTAACTTACTATGAATCTGGATGTTTGCAAGTGCAGAGTGCTTACTGGACATAAACCACCAGATAAGATATCAGATAGTAAAGCTGATAATGCAACTGCCGTAATACATTTCTGGGGAACTAAAACTGGCTAATACTAATAATTTAGTTCTTCCTTCAAACTCAGTTCTTTATTCCTACCATATCTCAAACATGCTCCACTAGTGACAGGAACTGTGAGGAATTTCACCTAAATATAACATAACACTAGAACAGATCTTTACTCAGTAATTGCTCCAGCTGATTTTGACCGATTAATTCAAAATAACCTGGTCATAATCATTAATTCAGACTAAACTGGCCACAATGCAAATTATTTGTTTTGTGACACCTTCACCTAGAGTGAATTAGAAGTAGATATTAAATATATAGATACAAAGAGAAACAATGGGTCTCATTCACTAACAATTGAGTGGATTATTGCATAAGTACAGGAAAATCTTTTTACAAAAAAGTTATGCCTAATTCACAATACACGCTTACACACATATTTGTTCTTAACCTTGTTTTAATGTTAGTGAAGTTAAAGTTTTCTACATAAGATGAAATATAAATTCAATTTTAACTACGCATATATTCGAATTCTAATCATGTTAAGATGAAATATAATTTTCATCATAACACAATTATAAGGCCACCCAGAATGTGTGTTTTTTGCATGCCTGTGGTTTCAGTTTATGCTACAATTTTTCGTCAAGTAAGAATACATTTTATGGTACTTTTACATGACAACTATATACTGCAAACAGAAAAGTTCTTCCAACAACACTTTCGAAATGATCCCCTTTCACATGTTTGTGAAAACTTTCACATGCAGATTTCACAATCTTACCTGTGCATAATAATGTTACCCATTATTCCAATGCATTATTTCTCTCTCAATACTAACTGCAAGTTCACAACTCTGACTGACTGCATTAGTGGAAGAACGCAGATGTTCAAAAACCATTAAAACCATCATGAGAATCATTAGTTTTTGTTATTTAAAAAAATGGAAGTAAAACCTTTAACCAGTTCTGAATAAGACCACATGAACACGGTTAGCTGTCTGCTGTTAGGTGCTTGTTACCTCACTTCCATCCTTCTTCCGCACAATGAAAACTTCACTCCATAGCTGGATGCCAGTGGTCTCTGGTTCTGATCCTCCTCTCCAGGAGAAACCGGTAAGAGGCTCATTCTCCTGCCCAAGCCAGTCCTCACCAGGCTGAGGTGAACAAGAGGTGAATTTACAGTGGGAATAAATATGCCTGGCTTCCTGCTCAAAAGCAGTACACCACCAGGAAGCCATTTATATTAGAAAATGTAATCTTAAAAATGGGTAAATTATTATTCAATGATGTGCTGCGTTACATGATCTGAATATTGAATGTTTTTCTTCTGACCTTCCTATACATGTATCGGAGCATGAAATCCAAAAGGAAACTTTTCCCCTTTCGGAAGGCACCGGCGACAGACACGACCACCACATCCTTATCTCGAACCTCAGGCTTCAAGAGAATTTTACCGAGCGCTTCTGTGTCCAGGTCAAAGGAGTGTTCCTCCTTGTTGACTGTCACGATCTGAACTGGCCCAGGATTGCCCCTCATCCTCTGTCCTATATCACACGCTTACTATGGGGGACAATAAAAATGTTTCAGCTCATTGGCTGCAATAAAATAAGGTCACATTCATATTCAAGTGCATGCCACAATTAGTTTTGACCTTTACAGCTAGCTGTTGGAAATATCAGACAGTGTGTTAAATCACATATCTGGGAGACATGATTGAGACAGTACTGGCGCTGTTGGCTGGCAGGACAGGGTTTATTGGGAAATTGCGATGTGGCAAGCCAGTTAAAAGGTTCAAGCATGCTATTCTCCGCTGACAGACTTCAGCTTGAATGTGATTCATTGTTTCAGTCATTCAGACTGCTTTCACTCGTGGGCAAATGAGTGCAATCAACACCGCTGTGGAAAAGTCAAACCCATTGACTTCTACATATAGTGGAAGAGTTTGCACACCGATATTTGTATAAATGAAACACACCCTGAGGAATAAAATAGACAAGATGAATATAAAAAAAGAAGGTGAGGTCTGGTAGTTACAGACAAACCTGCTGAGAAATGTCAGGAATCCCTCACGGTTTCTAAAAAAGAGCATGTAATAATTACAGATTCTTGTAGTACTGCATGCTTTTGCATGTAGTAATAAGAAACGTGGCAACTGCCACTAAGAAACTTATGTAAAATATAATAAATGCACATATGAACTTGCCCATGTCAACCATTAAACGCATTCAGAGTGGCTTCAGATTTTGTTTGGGGGCCTGTTTCATAAAACAAGTTTACCAGATAAGCCTCATGTAGTCTGACTTATTTTGAACCAAATCAACGGACAAAAAGTCAGACTAACAGAAATAAGCCTGGCTTATTTGGTAAACTTGTTTTATGAAACAGGCCCCGGGTCTAATTAAATCATAGTAAATATTCATGAGTAAATCTGAAACATTAGTGCATGCGCCTCCTCTCGTTGACTGGCTCAGTTCCAGATCCTTTATGAAATATTTTCCATATAAGAATCAGAAGTTGTTTGTTTGGCGACATCTTACAAGATGCATGTATAGGATAACAATTTGAAACCAAACTTGCTGACATAAAACTCGCTGGTTACCATCGCCTCGCCCCAGCATTGAGGAGTTTTAATCAAACCGACAACATATTTGAGAAATGGACGAAACTAAAGTAAGCCATTTTAAGTGTGTCTTGAGCTAGTTTACATGTTATCGTCTTTGAAAGCAACCAATCATTTCCAGTACCTTATGCTTCGTTTATCACTGCAGACCTTCCACTGGCTCCGTTTCAGATTACGAACGTTGCAGTTTTAATGAACACAACTTTGTTCGTCAAGGAACGTCCCACCGCGCGTGTTGCTGGGAAATGTAGTTTTGTTGGAAACGAATTCGAATGCACTCCAACCGTCAGAAGGCCACAAAAACTACAACATCCAAGAGAACCCAGAGCAGCCTAGCATGACAAGTGGCGTTTGTTGCTACGGTCCAATCAGAGGACGTACATATTATTGAGCCTAGTGATTTATAAGCGTGAAACAATATTTTGATGTTTAGTTTTAATATGAATTAAATATCACCTCTCTGATTGTGCGCACATTTACACCTGTTTTTGTTACTCAGTAAGCTAATGCTGTTAAAAACATTAACGTTAGCTCATGCCAACATGAAAATGGTACAAGCAATACTTCCCCCTTTCTTCAAAAAAGTTTTGCACGACATCTAGGGAGTGTCTTCTAGGTTTTCCATAATGAGTCACACTGGTATAGCAGCCTTCACTTTTGGTGTAGCCAGCACCCATGAACACATCTCATTTAACATTACTACATTACACAACAGCTTTTGGTTTATTCAGAGCTTGAGTTAAATATGTTTGTTGTAGCACAAGCACCAAATGAATAATTTTTGAAGGGACATTTTTGCATGCACTCATAAATTGATTCTACATCCTAAAGCTATAAGAAAAAAAATCAGTTCATTTATAATGATTTCATTCCTATTAAATGTAAATATTTGGCAATAAATTGTTAAATTAATTCACATGATTCATTAGGTAAGGGTAAGTGCAATACTATTACATTTCAAAAGATAACATACTGAAAATCTTGTGTTGACCCCACCCATACTACATCCTTATAATGATACAGTTAAGATTTAGGGTGGGGTTGTGGTTTAGTCCTGCCTGACAATATAGTCTTCCTATGGTGACAGCATATCCTGATAGATTACAAGCTGCTACTCACTTTTACAGTTCATCTATTACATTAGTATTGCATCTGAATAGTTTTCATGCCTTATGTTGTAGCTTCAAGTATGACAGTTTAAACTAATGGCGTGTCATCTCGAGTAGTTAGGTCAGATTTTCAGAACACTGGCCTTTTTCTTTCAAGCTACTGCAGAGCAACCTTTATCCAAAGTTTAAGATGTGTCATTTTTTATAAATGAATCCATATGAGAAGACATTAATTCACTCCTCAACATCCTCTGGTTAAATCTGTCATCTACTAAGAGCTTTATTCAGGTAAAGATTTCAACATAACATTTTAGTACTTTATTGCTACATGAGTTACACATGAAGAGGATAGGGTCAGAGTGTTATTTAGTGTCAGCTTACTAATATAAACGTGTGAATAAATCAAAATATGACATGCATCATACTACACAGAAAACTAATCACAACAGAACGTTGTAGCATGACAATAATCAACAATCAAGAAATAAGGGTTCGATATTAATCTTTCCATCTACCCAATCTAACAGCTGGCAGTTTATTTCAATAATACTTGAACATGTTCATAATTTTGAACAATTTCATACTGTAAAAAAACTTTGTTTCTTCAAAAATCACAACAGAACTTTATCCCTCTAATTTGAATTTAGCAAATTTAGAACAGCAAATCTTTAGAATAATCTTAATGGAAGGGATTTAAAATGGCAGGGAAGTGCATGAAATATTACTTTTCAACCATGACAGTAAACAATAAATATTTTGTTCTTTATAAAAGCATTTTGCAGATGCTTTATAACCTTTTATACACCAATACCAAGGATACCCTCACAGTGCTGTTGTCAGTCCCTACAAATGGTTTATTTAAATCACTAGATTTTTTTTTTAATTGCTTATGTTGCACCTTTCATGACAGTAAGTAAAAGTTCAGGCAGTTATAAAGTGCCAATAGTACATCAAGCCTAGAGTTCTCACAGTGTCCCCATCTCCCCATTAACCCTCCTTGCTTGTACACAGCACACAGGCAAGCTGTCAGTGGTTGCCTCCCGCGAGGTCAAGCAGTGACCCTGCAGCCTCCTGAGCCTCTGCATCAAGCTGCAGTATCTCAACCGACTCCAGGTCCAACTCACTGTCTCCTGGAAGAACCAGGTACTGATACTGCTGATACTGGTAATAGTGTAACTCAATGTAACCACTGTCTGCAAGTGGATCTTTCTCTGAATCCTCGCCGACAACCTCTGTCAGTTCCACAGACTCCATGGGGATCAGCTCCTCATGATCCGGTGTCAAAGAGCAAGGCGGGTTTGAAGACAGAGAATCTAGATCTGAGGAACAGTGAAATAGAAGAGTCTGTGATGGAATTAAGAGAAGTGTATCACACATAACCACAGTGGACTACAACCACTCTCTGTGACTCTCTTCTGTATAAAACCCACAGCTGCATATTTTCTTTTATTCACAAAAACAACTCTAATTCACGGTTACTGTACTACCGTATTATTACTATTCAATTAGTACTGTATGGTGAAAAATCTTTGCAAATGAAGAGAGAAAACGGTCTGTTATCTGAGACTTCTTTACTTAAGTGACCCTGTAGTAAAACAGCCTGACACAGAGAAGACGACCATAATGTCAACGTGGCTATAGGTTGCTAGGGTAATGTCCGGCCATTACCAAGACAACAGCTCACAAACATACCGTGTCTGGAAAAAGTGGATAAAGGCTAACAAAACAGTGCGTGCAGGAGAAACACCATATCACACAACACCATTTAACAGTTTGGGGTCATTAAGAATGAATACTGTAATTCAGCAAGGACACTTTTTTTTTAAAGATGACATTAAAGACATTTATAATGACATAGAATATATATATATATATATATATATATATATATATATATATATATATATATACTGTTCTTTTAAACTTTCTAATCAAAGAATCCTAAACAGCAGAACAACTGTTAATTCAATAATAATTCAGAATGTTTCTTGAGCAGCGAACAGGGATATTAGAATGATTTCTATTTCTAAAAAAAAATTAAACTACTAAAAAATTAAATTTAAAAGTCGTGTTCAGTTGTGGCTTACCTGAAATCTCCATAGTCTCACCCAAGGTGTTCTGCCCATTATCAGCCACCTCCAACCTGTTCATAATGGAGGTCAGATATACATATATCAGTATCCCGATGAATGAGTCATTTGCTCCTCTGCCGTTGTGCATAATACATCAATTAATTCAATATTAAGCCTTAAAAAGGCAGTGTGTATCATAAAAAACGAAATCAAACTCACAAAACAGGCTTGCTCAGCAAGTTACTATTGGTACGATGACAATAATGAGTTTTTCTAAGAACTTCCAGAAGAGCTGGCCGATATTCTGGACAAACACGCCATAATGAACCCTTTCCAACAGACTGCAAAACAAAGCAGGAATAATTCATTAAACAACTAATCAATATAGACTAAAGAGCTGACTGGAAGTCTGACGCACTTGACTCTTGTCTCGATGTATTCGTTGGAAGCTCTTGCTCAAGGAAAGGTTGTGTCGGACCGAGTTCCTCCATCCACCGGGAGCCTCTCTATAATAGGGGAAGTTGCCGACAATCCACTCATAAATACCTTTCACAGGGAGCCTCTTCTCAGGCGAATCTTCTATTGCCATGAAAATGAGACTGCTGAAAGAGTATGGGGGTTTGGCAGGGGAGAAAGGCAGCTGTTGGACGGGAATGGGATCTAACGTCTGGGGCAGTGTGCTGATTTTGGGCAGTGGCTGCAAAGGCAACAGGTTCCCTCTTTGATGCAGCCAGCTGAGGCAGGTCAGGTCATCCTGGTCAGATACTGTGGAGGGACTGAGGCAATGTGACCCTCCAGATGCCAGAGGGGTTGATGTAAAGTGAAGATAGGAGGACTGGGTGGATGGGGAGGAAGGGAAGGACGCAGGCTGTGGAAGAGAGGGAGATCGAGCTTCTGAGTTATTTTGAGGGGAATATAAAGGAGAATGGGGTGGCAGTGCTTGTGTGTATTTCTCCATTGGTCTGCCAGCTGCAAGATACAGGTCCACACATTCACCTGTTAATATTAATAGCGTAATATTAATGCATTGCACATTTACTTTTTTAAACAAGCACACATTTTAAAAAAAAATTCATAAGTAAATAACTTGAATGCGTTAAACCCAGGTAAGGAGACTGTATCAGTACTTTTTTCAATACTGATTACACAACAAGTAAATGATTGAGCAAGGTAGTCAACCGAGAAATAACATACCATTCAACTGGCGCTAAACAAACACTGGTATGATGGACAGCTCGCTGATAATTAATGCGAAATATGAATAAGAAAATTTAAAACAAATCGATTATTCTATCACCTGACAAACACAGAAAGCCAAGCCACGTGGTCTATATACACCTGAGAAAATGGCGCAAGAATATTAAGTTACATTTAGAATAATTACCCAAGCATTCATGCTCGGGTGAAGCCTTTATGTCAAGACAAAAAAAGCGAAAAACTTACCTAAACAAGTAGGAATGAATTTCTAGCATCCAGTCTCCGACTCTGTTCTGTTAGAAGTTTAAAGTCTTTGTCAAAGGTGTTTAAATATCTGCAAAAGAAGCTGTTATGTCTCGCACTATCCTGTCCTGTTTGCGCTCTGTCCTTTCCCGCGTTTCCTTGGAAACCAGAAGGACGCTTTGCAGCCGACCCCCCCCCCCCACAACCCCGTTAAAGAGACACTCATCAATTGAAACGAGTTTGTCTTTATTTTTGACATTCATTTTGGACGTTTGTACTTCTGTGTGACCATGGACAACAAATCCAAGTAATAATGGTCATTTTGTATTTATACGTCATCTGAAAACTGAATAAATAAGCTTTCCTTTGATGTATGGTTTGGCTGAGATACAAAGGTCTGAAGAAGAAAAAAATAATATTTCAACATTTTGAGAAAATGGCTTGTAAAGTTGTCCAAGTTGTCTAAGTCGTCTAAGTCCTTGGGAAAGCATATTACTTATCAAAAATGAAAATTTGATATATTTACAGTATGAAATTGTACAAAATATGTTCATGGAACATGATCTTTACTCAATATCCAAATGATTTTTGGCATTAAAAAAATCTATCATTTTGACCCAAACAATGTATTGTTAGCTATTGCTAAAAATGACTTTTTGGTTTTGTGGTCTAGGGTCAAATATTTGGTGGAAAATCATCTTATGATTATCTTTAAGTGTTTACAGCATCTGAACTGAAGCGTAATATGTATGTTGCACCTAATCTATCACGTGGTATTGTTTGTAGACTATTGGTATCATAAAATAACTGACAAGATATAAACAATTCTGCACATCTTAAAAGTCTAAATCATGGGATTTTATTTTGCTATAAAGAAGAAAACACTGCTGTTCATGAACAGAAAACCAGAAAAAGAAGGACACTTGAGTTGACCATGTGTTCACCGATTGCACATCACACAAGAATCACAGCACAGGGCAGATAAATCAGCATGCCTCTTAATGAAGTCTGGATTTTGTGACACTATAGTAGCATGGCAAAGACACAAGAGCAGTCAAACTGCTATATTCCCATTAACTCCATGTGAAAACAATGGCTGAAGAACACAATTAAATTATATTAAACAGTTGCTCTGCAGATGACAATGCTGACGAAGCCGATATTGAAGACCACATAAATCCTCCGTGAAAAAACACATCCATGGTAAGCCACTTTTCTGTAACAATGCCAAAATTTTAAACCATCCCAGTCCAGCATTGTCATTTTAAAGTTCCTTCATAGTATAAATACTGTAGGTCATCTGACCAAATGAGCGGTGAGCCAGTAAATGATGATTGGCTGAAAGGCAGCTAATGCCAAGGTAATGTACAAGCGAAAGTGGGGCTTGGCGCTCCCTCCGGCACCCATTGAGTCTGCAGAGAATGAAGACAGGATCTTCATTTTTAGAGAACGTACCTGAAGAAACATTCATTATAAAATTAATTGGAGAAATGTTTTGAAAAACGTACATATGTAAGCACCATATTTCTAAACAAAACTTACAATAAAAAACATGAGAGCACAAGAAGACCAAGCAAGAGCAACAAAGTAGCCATCACTGCCAAAGAACAGTCCACACAACACTGTGAAAATCATCCTGGGAAAAAAAAAAAACATCTTTAATGCTATATAAAACATGATCCCGTCACAAATTTGGCTCTTCCACTGTCATGTAAAATACAATATAATATCCAACCGAAACATACCCGACATATTTGTATCCACTGTAAGCAACAAGGTCAAACGTTGAGAGGTCTGTGTGAACTGTGAGCAAGTAAAGACTGAGCAACATGACAAGAACTTCAATGATGATCCAAACCAGAGCTGTGCTTGCACACAAACCCAAAACCTCTGGACTGAACCTGAACATGTAGAGAAAATGAAAAAATTATTAATCATGTCTCATATAAAACACTGTCAAAAAGATTACTTGAATGTGGCAGTGCTGAGGTTACTGATATGAATCCCATTTAGTAGGGTCGTTATTGAATGTTATAGGCTAATTTACTAATTAAATGTAATTTTTATATGAATCCCTTAGGCTGTCAAAGCACTCCAACATCCATAAAGTGGAAACATCAGTGTGTTAGTCAGTCTCCTGTAAAAACCACTACTACTCACCGTTTCTGGATTCCTAAAGCCATTCCAGCCAGTAAAATGTAAGTGATAAAAGCCATTGCTAGACGAAAGCAAAAAAAGTTTATGATGAAATCATAAGTGCAGACAACTAAACAACTTTATAAATTCCCAGATATATGGTTTCTGATCTGACTATATGGCAAAAGAATTGCAAGCATGGTACTGTTGCTCGTATTTAATGTACAGTCCTTGCATTAAATCCTAGTACTCAAGGGAGCAATAAAATCTCTGTGCCATTACGAGGAGTTATTTTTAAGGTAGCTAGGGATAAACATGTTCATAAAACCCAACTTTCTCAGCAAGATTCTCTTCAACTGATAATCTGCCATGACTTGACTTAAAACTGAAAGAGAATATTGGCAGTAGGAGAAGAAGAGTTTATTGAGAATCCACTAAAGTGGCACTTGTGGCAACAAAATGGCACAAATTGAAGATTAAGTTTGCATTCTTTAAAACAAGAGATTTAATGATGTTGCAGATCAATGATTTGTCCGGTTGCTCAGAATGATTAATAAATATTAATTACTGGGTATGTAGAGATCTGGAGCATTGACATCATGGCGCGGTATGAGGGGAGTGTCTCTGTGGTAACGTACTTCCCAGTCCTGATATCATCATAAAATACAAAATATAATAGCATACAAAAAAGTTAATTTTAAACCTGTTCAAAGAAGTGCAAGATAAAGCTTTTAAATTTTGCAATAAATTAGAATGCATCTGGGTGAAGTTTATTATAAAATGTATTATAAAGTAACAAGATATAAAAAAAACTTTACACTATATTTAATGCATATTGTAATTAAAATGAGAAAACAAAGTTAATACACAGTAATTATCTCTTTGATGCAGAAATTTATATTTTACCTGATGTGTGTATGGGAACATGAGGAGCAACAGTTTCTTCACAACATATTTGGTATCAACTGCAAAGAAATACTTCAGCTTGTTCACCGACATGAATCGGTTAATCTATAAGAGATGACAAGGTGGGAGAAAAATACAATCAATTGCACAATAAATATTGCTATTTAACATTTATCAGAAGCCAGATACAATGCATGATTGACGTCTACAGTTGGGTCAACTCTTTCCACTTCATTGACATAACATACACTGTGATACCTTAAGTTGAACATGGCATCTCACCTCTTTGTTCACAATATCCTTGCCTTGATTGGCAAGTGATGAGCCATACATCATGGCAGCACTGGCCATTGGATCAGCAAAGAGGTTTCCCACTCCGGGGTCTTGACCCCCTGCTGATGCATCAGCCATATTATATTCTGAACTATAGTAGTTCTGGCTGTTCATGGGTGGGGGCCCAGAACTGGTGTCATCAAAAAGAAGCGGACCCCCACTGGGAGGAGATGCTCTGGCTCTGGGTTTTGCTGCATGGGTGGAAAAAAAATTACTGATAAAGCAACATCACCTTTAGAGAATATCACACTTTTTTCAAATGTCATTCTTCAACTATGACCTATTATGTTAGTAACTAATAACAATATGATGTGGCAAAGAGTTAAAGTGTTCACAAAACACGTCATCAAACCAAGATATCTAATTAGGTCTAATTACTTAACAATCTGCGTTGCACTTTGACGCCAGACTGCTCGTGATGTAATCAATTTAGGCTCTGCTGATTTTAAAGTACAGTATGTTGTTGTCCACGAATCTAAAAGAGCAACAATGTTTTGCCAAGTTCTTCCATACGTACTTGCACGGTATCCATGCTGCTGGAAATCCATCTTCTCTGCTGTTTTGAATTCCAAAAACAACTTGATTAGCTTCAAATCTACAATACAACCGATTAAAGCCTGCCACTAATATGTTGCATCTGATGTCAGCATCAGACTACGTTACTAATAATACACTAGCTTGCTATGTAACGTTAGCTACTCTGAAAGATGCCTAACAAAAATGTCAGATTAATCTTGAATGCGGTACCAGAATTATTACTAAAACACTTAATTTTACGCGGATACAAATGATCGGTAGTCACCTATAATTTAAATGTAAAAGGTTGTTTTCTAAACAAGTTCTCGTGTTAGCTTATACTCACAGGTTTTCCTTCACCCTTACACCCCGTGTTGCCAGGTCCGCGGTTTTCTCGCCGAATATGGCTACTTTAACACTGTTGCCGCGGGTTGTTTTTCATGTTCGCGGGTTGAAACGACTATAGTAACATGATATTTATCCCCTGGTATGCGATTTTTAACCGGATACCCCCTTGAAACGCGTTTGGGCTAGTTTGAGCTAGTTTTGAGTAGCGATTGGGTGGGTTTTCTTGGGAAAACCTGGCAACCCTGCTTACACCCGCCTCACCTTGCTTCTCATTGGCTGATGATAAATGTGCCTGCGTGGCAGAGATTAAAAATACCCCAATTTAATTGGTTAAAATGACGATTGCGTAAACTGAAGTTCTAACATTTTGATTGGCTCTAAGCAAGGCAATAAAAAAAGAAGAAAAAAGAAAGTGGCCGGTGTAGTACAAGGCTACCGAAAGAGAAAATAAATCGTAAAACAGCGGCAAGTTTCACTCAGTTTATTAAGTTTCACACTTATTGAGTTTCACACTGGTTATCCCCTTTTCCCCCTGCGATTTTGTTTGTAGATTGTTACAATTATACTACAGTTTTTATACATTTTGAAAGACTTACAGCTTTTCATCAACTCACAACCCCCTCATGAAAACTGGTTTTACACTTGAATGACAAAAATATATGTTTGTGTGTGTGTGTGTGTGTGTGTGTGTGTGTGTGTGTGTGTGTGTGTGTGTGTGTGTGAACATTAAATAGCAAAACTAATGACACACCAGTCAGAATCTCGGGATGATATGAACACAGGTGAAGCTCACAGGTGATTATGTGTATTGGAAAATGAATCCTATTAGGAGACAAACAGGAACGAGAGGAGAAAACAAAAATGAAGGAGACGAGGTCAAATGTCATTTGTTGCTGATGAAATATAAAGCACTATAGTTGAACCTGTTGTCATGCATGGAATGGCCATAAGGACAACTGGCTCATCTACAGAGTTTTTACTCTACTTATACAGTACATTACAATTACAGTACATAGTAGAAGTTCTTCAGATGAGAGAACTTGAACTATTCTTGATACTGTACTGTAGCACACACTCTCAAACTCATGACTGTTTAATTGATTTGTAGTCAAGTATTTCTTATATGTACTGTGTCTGTGCAGAACTGAGAGTCGACTGTCTAGGAGTGGTAGAGAAAGTCTTTTGTCAGAAGACCAAGAAACTGCAATAGTATAACAAATAAGGATATTAGCAATACTGTAGTGCAACTTGGTAGAGGATACTGAATGTATTTATATATTTACAGCAACTGACAGTCTGTTCCAATGAGTTTAATGTATATTTTGATTTTCGTTTTTTTTTTTACTTTTCTCTTCTAGTTCTTTTCATGTACTGTAAGAACACTTTACAGTAGTGAAATGAAATTAAACGCTTCTTAAAGTTTATTGCTGAATGTTACTGTATTTGCACCGCTCAATTTATGCTGCATACTGTAACAGACACTGACTTGCAAAATGTTTCCTGTTTCCAAAAAGGAGGTTTTTGTAACAGTGTTTTGAATTGATCTTAATAGTGTTCTATAGGCAGAAAAATAGTCTGTGTATTTGACAGGTGTGTATGTTATCTCTGGCCAAAGTCTGACAAAAAAGAACGTGTTTTTGACTAAAATGTTTGACTTTGACCCGGGAGTTTGATGTTTGCACAAGTAGGTGTGTAGTTTTGACATTGTGTATATGTAGTTGTGAGAAAATAGTGAATTGTTTAATCAACTTTGTGTTAGCAATTGAGAAAAACTGTAAAATTTAATCTAATTCCAAGTACTTATGTGTGTGTGTCTGTGTATTTACACACTTTTTTATTGGTTAAATATACAATGAGCCATAATTTACAAAATAAAATAAAATAAAATAAAATAACAAGCTCAGTGACTATTTTTCACTTATTAGAACAAACTGGACTTATCTGTCCTCTTTATTAGTTACTGTTTTTGTGCAATCATGAATGTGAGACACTCCAGTGTATTCGTTGTAATAGGCCAAACAATTCACTAGTTAAATTTCTGATCATTTATGGCTTTTATTTGTTGAGTTGATGCATAATTATCATGTCACATTTAAATTTCCTTACTGCAAGAATGAAAATAATTTAAATAAAAACATTCATGATATTTAATAATTACACCTAAGTGTGTAAGAAATAATAAGCTTATTATCTGATATACTGTAAATTATCTGGTAAAGTGCTGGGATACTGACATTTTTGTGATAAAATAAAGAATAGCAACATATTTGGATGGGGAGTGCCCATAATTTCTAAAGTGTTCAGAACATCAACACACGTAAATTGTTTGCATCAGTACCAAGCCTTGGGTAACAGCACATCCTATCTGGGTAAGATGTACCTTGCCTGCATGTTGAGGCACGATGCAGAGAGTTGCAAAAGGGGAGTGTCATCACAGCATTCCATTGCGCTTAGGTCATAATTCACGCAATGATGCACTCACACTCTGGTTACAACCAGATCTCACTAGAAGAAATCTGAAATGTAGTACCACAATATCATATAAAAAAGAAAAAAAAGAAAGGGAGTGGGGTGGGTTGGTGGGGGGGGGGGGGGGGTTTGTTGGTAATCAAATGTAGGACAAAGGGACCGGTGAATACCAAAGGAAGTCAATTATTCCTCAAACACAAAATGGGCAACAGATCATTTAGATATGATTTCCACTTCATTCTTGTGGTTTCATTCTGACAAACATTGTTTCATTTGGCACATAGAGATCATTGTTTTACTGAACAGTTAAAAATGAGTCATAAAGATGCTGAAAAGCAGTGGACCTTGAAAAGCGGTGACAAACAACAGTGTCTGTGTTTGAAAATTAATAAACACATTAAAAAAAATAAAATAAAACAAACAACAAAGTTAAATTGTATTTTAACTGTTGTGTTTTCATGATATGTAATTCAGCAACTAAGTATGATGTCAGTGGGACCAGGGTAACTTAAAAAAAGAAAGAAATCCTCCAAATGTAATAAAGATTGATCATAGATTACATTGAAATGTCCCTTTGTAATATTTTTTGGTGTAGTTGTTGTTCAGGTAAAGATTTCAAATGAATCTTATAATTAAAAGAAACATTTACTCAGGTATGCTGAGCATGTCGCATAAATGATCACACACTGTGCTTTTCGGACACTGTAACAGGAAACTGGGCTGAGAGCAACTTACCTAAAAAGAACACGTTTGCTTCATTTATCTGCTCTGTGATTGTAAAATATTTGTGCTCAAAATACATCAGATTGCAGGTCTACAGTGAACTGCCCAACAGTTTGTGGTTTTCAAAAACAAAAAGGAAAGGTCATGAAACCAGATTTCACTGCCTGACACCATTTAGCTGAATCATTTTCCCATTTACTGCTGTAGGGATGATTCAGCGGGATGGTGAAAGGCAGTGAAAATTGTTTCATGAGCCTTCATTCATTCATGGCATTCATTCGCTGTATGGTGCTTTAATGTGGTCTCTCCACTGGAACGTGCCGAGACCTCACTGTATGTATACACGACTTGTAGTATTTACTCATGGGAAGAGTATGTGAATTGGTTGGTGTGTCCAATTAAATGTAGACCACATACTGCTTACCAAGTGTTAACACAAACCCGCGTGCTAGTACAGAATCTGTACATATCTGAACAGTTTTCCGTAAGATTACTAAACAATAAATAACGCTCAGGTTGTTGTAAAACGCTCAGGTTTCGATTCAGAGTTGTCATTATTGTGAGAACGCCGATCACTAGCTCAAACAGAAGGAGTTCCCGGAAAATCCCGTATATGGTCACATACGTAATCTTCCATGTGACCATACGTCATTGTAAAGACTGGCTGCACCAATTCCCGTAAGAAGGGAGGAGCTAAAACTGTACCGTTCTTGATCACTTATTTATATTCTGGCGAACCACCAGTCTGACAGAAAGATAGAATCGTATTACACAAATTATAAATATTAGTTTTGCATTTATTCTACCTCTGTCGGCAATATGAACATTTTAAATGTTGACAGGTACTGCTAGACTCCCCTAAGTGTATCGTGGTGGATTCGTCCGCTTTCCCGCAATAAGGTGGCTTTTTAACTTGCTTTTGAATTTCGCGTGAACTGTCAGCGATATAAGTAGGAGGGACCTTTTTTGAAAGCAGACCTAGAAAAGTAGGCAGCGACACAGAGTTCACAGCTTTAGTCAACAGTTTCCTTCGGATTACTGAAGAGTCAGCGGCATACATGTACAACTACGGAAACCTGGGCAGAGGATTCGATCGGACCTTCCCAGATAACGGCTCCGGATCAGGCTCGAGCTCCGCGACTCTCGCGACAAGCGCGGTCACAACTCCACAACAGGTACGCGTCTATCTCATGTCTATTAAAGTCATTTGTTATACTCTTCTTAAAATTCAAGATGAGTATGAGACATGTATGAATAATTTGAAACATTTTGTAACATTAAATCATGAACTTTAACATATTATGCTTTAATGCTCAAAATATCACTTAGAAATCAGTTGTAATTCATATGTCTCAACATACCATTATGTATTTTAAACACGTTTTAAATGCCTTCTCTACATTACATTTACATTTAGTAATTTAGCAGACGCTTTTATCCAAATTGAAGTCTTCAAAAACAACGAAAGAGAAATGATATATAAGTGCTATAACAAGTCACAGTTAGCTTAACGAAGTACACATAGCAAGGGCTTTTAAATAATATAATAAATAAAAAGAAAACGAATAGAGTATAAAAAGAATAGAGCAAGCTAGTGTTAGAGGTCTATTTTTGCTTAATAAAGAATAGAATTAAAATAGAATTAGAATTGGAATTTTCTGTGGATAGAGTAGATTTAAGAGCCCCTGTTTAGGATTAATGACAAAATAAATAAAGCAATAACAGAGACCAAGGCAGACAGTAATGAAGTAGTAATAATAATAGTAATAATAATAATAATAATAAGAGATTTAATGATTCAGGTTGGTGTTCATATCTGGGTGTTTCTGCAAACACAAACAACAATGGGTTTATGAGTCATAATGAGATATAATAAAGCCTCCTCCCTTAATTTCTAATGCCACTGCCTTGGTAACTTATGATATATTGTCTGTGTCTCTTGTACTTTGAAGCAGAAGTATTCTGTGGCAGGATCCAATCAGTTTGTGCCCAGTCTCAATGCCATAACTTCAAACCAGGACCTTCAATGGATGCTTCAGCCCTCCATTCTAGGCACCCCGGGACCTTCCAGGGCACTTCGACCATCCTACCCACTGCTGCCAAGAATCCAATCTATGAATCCTCAACTTTCCCAATCACATCAGTCCCGGCCAGGTGTTATTAGAGCAGCTATGGCTGTTGGCAGCTCAACGAGAAGCAGAAATGATGAACATGTAAGTCAAATTTAATAGGTGTCAGTTTGTCTACGTGATGAGGCCGTGCTTAGTCACAACGGGAGACTGTGACAGCATGATTTGTCACTATGTTCACCTGTCATCCTGTCCATTTCTGCCGGTGGTCTTGGCCAAAACCAAAACCAGCCATGCGTGTAAATCTAAAGATGAGATGAGACCCTAATCAAGGTGTGCAAGACCCAAAATGTGTAATATCCTGTTGTCTCTAGTGTGTGGCTTGGCTGTTTGCATGAACATGTTTGCTGATACATTCAGGGTGTGAATTTCATTTGGGATTATTTAAGTTTGTAACAGTTGTAAATGCTAATTTTGAATCTTAAAAAACACTTACTTACATGTAACAATCTTATAGTATGCTATTTACAAGACAGCATCAAACCCAGATTGAACCCAGATATGCTCATTCAATATTAACTCATGAAATCCTGCCTGACTCATGCATCCAAGTCTTGAATATAGCTGGGTGAGAGTGTAATAGTGAGACAGGAAATAGGATATCATGTGATTCACTGGAGTTAAATATTATGACTCATACTTGAGTCACTAGGGTGTTTGCAGGTGATTCATCAATATAAGGTCAGGAAACTACAGATGATGCCCACAAAAGAAAGAGAGTGTGAAATTAATTAAGGGAATATAAACAGATTCATAATAGAGTAATTACAGAGATTAAAAATTGCAACATTGCCTCAAAGTATTTGGTCAATTGAAAATGAAATTAAAAACCTCATCCCCTAGGTGGCAGTATTTTCGCGTTTATCAACTATAAAAATTGAGTTGACCAATTAGGTTCCGATGATTCTAATCAGACATAGGGTTTTACAATTATAATTATTTTATTTTATAATATACATTTTTTATTTTATTTATTACTATTATAATTATATATATTTTTTACTTTTTAATATTTTATTACAGTTGCGTACAATGTTAGACTACTGAATTAATATATTATATTATTTGCTTTACTTTCTCATTCCAGCTATCCCCTGAGGAACTTGAGCGGCGTAGAATTAGAAGGGAACGTAACAAAATGGCTGCGGCTAAGTGCAGGAATCGTCGACGTGAACTGACTGACACATTGCAAAATGTAAGTTAATTTTGCTTAATTTCCATGTTTTTTTTTTTCAATTTAAATGTATTTGCATTACTTGGACCCGAACTGAACATTTTAACTTTCCTTTCACAGCAAACTGACCAGCTAGAGGATGAAAAATCACGTCTGCAGAAGGAGATCGCTGAGCTTCAGAAGGCGAAAGATAAGCTTGAGTTGGTTCTTGAAGCCCATAGACCCATCTGCAAAGTCCAGGACTCGGACTCAGACTCTGACTCCAACGGTGACCTCCCGACGCTGAGTGGAATCAAGATTGAACCTGTGGACACTGATCTTCCTGGACCTTCAAGAGAATCAAAGCATCACGCCAAGCTTAAGTTTAATAAACCCAAGCCCAAAATTACCATCCCACCTCCAGCTTCAGCCTTCACCGTCACCAGCATACCTTTGGAAACAGAGTCTCTTCATACTCCTGTCCTCATCTCCACTCCATCTCTGACCCCTTTTACGGCCAGCCTTGTCTTCAGCTACCCCTCTTCTTCACTGGATACCAGCTCTGCGTCTTCATCCCAAGCTCTCAATCTCGCCAGCTCTCACAGTACCAGCCAGTCTTCTCAACACCCTCAGCCGTGTGGCGTCGCTCATCGCCGCAGCAGCAGCAGTGGAGATCAGTCAGATCACTCTCTCAATTCACCAACCATCCTCACCCTTTAATTTCTCATCTGCTGTGCGGAAAAGTGTTTATGATTTCCAAAAGTGTCCATACTACATACAAGCATATATGTTATGCTATCACCTGTTTATTCTGTTTACCTTTATTAATGGCAATTACCAAGCAACTTGAATGCATTATAAGAATACAGAAGCACCAGTTAAAGGTGATGTGTGTAACGTTTTTGACGTTAAAACACGTTATCCTAGCATAGTAAGGAGACCCAACTATGCCATTCGTAGGCATGAATGCATAACAGATGGAGTAAGTTTTCAGGAAAAGGTCATTTGGTGACGCTAGTGGAGTAGAAATGACACACTTCACCTTTAAGCATGTGTAGTGCAAAGTATAATGTACTATTATCCTTCATATGAAGTAGACTGAAATTTTTATAGCACATAAGTATGTAACACTGAAAAGAAAACCAACTGACTTTTCAGCCGTAATGTACGACTGTAGTGGCATTAATATTAGTATTATTGATTTATAGTAATTTACTTCAGCTTCTTATTTAGTGTATTGGTGATGGTACTGTAGCAGTAAAAAATCTGGCCTGTTAGCAAAAGGTTTAGAGGTTGCTTTTGAGAGTGAAAGCAGTGTAGATCTATCACCATTATGCCTTTCAGGAAGGTATGTCAGTTACTTCAGGAAAGCCATTTTTTAAAGAGAGTCTATTATGTTATTTATTATTACATTACCAATTTTAGAGATGTTAAGGTCTCAACTGAAATGTGGATTCAAAATTTGCTATGCACATGTTTGTGGATTTACACAGTGTAATGTCTTGTTATTTTATGGTTTTAAGAAATACAGCGTTATAATAACATTGTATGCTGAATAAGCTTGTTTTAAAGAAAACTGAAGGGACACCACAACACCACAACCCAACACTGAGAATGTGTACTTCAATGACAGTTCACTGTTACACTGGTTACAAAAATGATATTTTACCTTCACAAAACACTTAAACTGTTACTATACAGGATGTTTTCACTACAAGTGCAAAGGTGTGTGATTCACAGGCCAGTCGAAGTAAATTATATATACTTTATGCTGTATTGAGTACACTACTATTGCTTGACCACATAGAGTTGTATTTATTTTTGAAAACAAGACATTTTTTACTGATTTGATGTTAATTCCTTTAATAAGGAGAAATGTTGCATGCTATTTAACATCTATTAAACATTTACTGAAAATATGTGCTGCTTTTGGGAATACAAAACAATGTTATGATCCTGAGCTGTTTTGTAACATACTATGGTGCCTTGAAATGAGGTGGTCTATTGATTTTTATACTGTATGAAAAATATCAATTATATTGATTTATAGCCC
Organism: Carassius carassius; assembly: GCF_963082965.1. Lineage (NCBI taxonomy): Eukaryota > Metazoa > Chordata > Actinopteri > Cypriniformes > Cyprinidae > Carassius > Carassius carassius. The sequence goes on along the minus strand of NC_081783.1, from coordinate 6,408,471 downwards.
TCTTATAGCTGTAATTTTATTTTTTTATAAAATAAAAGCAAGTTTAGCAAGTGATATTATAGAGAGCAAATCTCTTGCAGCACACAGGGGTACAAGAAGGGAGGAAATGAGAGGTTTAGTGCACAGTTTCCTCCTAGGATATCCTAATGATAATGTTTATATTTTGGGACTGGGAGTCCCCAACAGCAGGTTGACATGCATGCAAGGTCTTAAGTAGGGATGCACCGAAATGAAAATTCTTGGCTGAAACCGAAAACCGAAAAAGAGAAAACCAAGGCCGAAAACCGAAACCGAAACACCGAAAGAAATTATGCCAATTATTAGTACCATTGCATTTATTGCTATGACCGTGTAATAATTTTACTAAAATGAAGACATTGCAATTGCATAAATTAATATTAAAGTTTCAAAGATAATTACAATTACATAAATTATAAAAAACAAAAATACATAATTACAAATTATGCAAATATTTATTAAGCACATTGCAACAATGCACAGTATAAATTAAATTAAAACTAAAAATGTATCCCCCTCATGTGTATATTAAATAATAATGTACAGGCCTACTGGCCTGCAGAAAGGTTTTAAAATGAACTGTTCTCTCATAAAAAAAAGAGCATTTAGGTGAAGTGCATTTGAAATTGTTCTCTGTAGGACTAGAAAGTGCATTACTTCTCCAGTAGGCAAGACTGTTATCACTTCTGGGGATGGGGACTTCAGACAGATAACCATCTAGCTGTTGAGCAGTTGAGCTTGTCATCTGCCTGACATTTGAGAAATATTTGAGAGAGTGTATTTACATAGGGCCAGGGCATAAATAAACATTTTTATCAAATTAAAGCAGAAATCTAGCAAAAATAATATGTCATAATAATATAATATATATATTATATTATATACATATATAATATAATAATATGTCACATATATAGTAGCCTAAGAACAAAATAGCCAACGTATTATTATTATTTGAGGCACTTTCTTGCAGAATTCCACTGAACACATCAGACACCGAGGGTGCATGCCCCTCATCTGGTGCACAGAGACGAGTCTTTTTTTCTGTGCTCTGATCTCAGTCTCCTGCGCTTGGCGCTTCTCCGTTTCCACGCGGGTTCTCCGCACCCAGCGCGGCCTGGATCATTTCTCGTGCGCGCTGCCTTATTTCCGCATCCAAGTAATGGTCTTTATAACGCGGATCAAGCACATTCGCGATGAAGTGCAGAGGATCCGAAAAGATCTCAGTGAGACGTGTGCTGACAGACTCTATAAGACTGTACTTTTCTTTGTTTTCACTTCGTGGTCCGTCTTAATCTCTTTGTTAGGAGACGCTTTAGTGCTGCGAATAAAGGAATAAGAATAGAGAGAATGTTCTCTATTAAGACCCTCTGGTGTGAAGTGAATGTCGCGGGGAGCTCGTGGTCTGCGCTATGCAGGTGCACGTGCAGGTCGCGGTTTCTGTTTGCGTCATCACAACATTTCGGCCGTGTTGTTTCGGTGATAAAAGTCTATCGGCCCGAAAACCGAAAATGCACTTTTGGGCCATTCTCGGCCGAAAATATTCGGTGGCCGAATATTCGGTGCATCCCTAGTCTTAAGTCGCTGGGGGATATTTGTAGCAATCAAAATGAAAAGTGAAAGTCATGACATTTGCCAAGTATGGTAACCCATACTCAGAATTGGTGCTCTGCATTTAACCCATCCAAGTGCACACACACAGCAGTGAGAAGTGAACACACCCGGAGCAGTGGGCAGCTATATATCCAGCACCCGGGGAGCAACTGTGGGTTCAGTGCCTTGCTCAAGGGCACTTCAGTCATGGGTATTGAGGGTGGGTGGAAGAGAGTGCTGTTCATTCACTCCCCCCCACCCACAACTCCTGCCAGCACAGAGACTCGAACCAGTGACCTTCTGGTAACTAGTCCAGCTCTCTAACCATTAGGCCACAGCTGCCCATGATTGATTTTTCTTTTATTCCAAAAATCATTAGGACAATAAGAAAAGATCATGTTCTATGAATATATTTTGTAAATTTCCTACTGTAAATATATCAAGACTTAATTTTTTGATTAGTAATATGCATTACCAAGAACTTAATTTGGATAACTTTAAATGTGATTTTCTCAATATTTTGATGTTTCTTTTTTTTTTTTTTGTACCCTCAGATTCCAGATTTTGAAATAGTTGTATCTCAACTAAATATTTAATTCACTTAGAGCTGCTACACACTGCATGAAAGGTAATTTTCAAAAATCCATACACTGTAAAATCCAATAGTTTACCTTACTTAGATTTAATTAGTTATCTTTACTTAGTAGTTATACTTACTAGGTTTTATTAAGTTTCAGCTACTTTCAAGGCAAATAAAACTATTTACTTACTGTTTTGAGTGACACTTACTTAAAATATTCAAGTAGCCACAAAGGAACCAATGACATTAATAAACCAGTGAGAGGCAGCACTAATATGTTGCTAATTGCCTTTTTTTTTTTAGCTCACCATTATAGTGATTAGCATTCCTTTTGGTTGGGCACTTGAAACTTCATTTATGTTCCTATAATTTTCTCTCTATTAATGGAGAAATGCATCATGAAATCAGAGTTATTTGATTTCAAAGAAAAGTAATAAATAGGTTGCTTTTATAAAATGACCTATTTTTTAATTAACGCATTTTTATGTGTGTATTTAATAATGACCTTTTTGAGATTTTATTTATCATAAATATATTGATATGCTTTTTATATAATCCTTAAATAGTGAGTGGTAATGTGCTGAAGTCACACACAGATTTAAACATTCATCACGTGAATCACAACAATGGTAACAATTAAATTAAATTGATTTCATTAATTGTAACAATAGCCATTTTATTTGCTCTTTTTGTTGTGCTACTGCTGACACAAGACAGCAAATAATATTGGCAAATAAAAACAACAACTTTAAAACAAAGCAAATGCATAATTTATTCTGCGCAATACATTCTGGGAGTCAGTGAGTAGCTATACTAAGTCATGAGTAAACCTAAATGAAAGGATCAAGTACCCCCTACAGTTCTTTTTTAGTTACTAGAACTCTTGTGTAAGTTAACTATACTAACTAAGCATTTGTCAGTACAACATACTATTCCTATTTCACTTTACTTAGTTTTTTCAAGGCAATCAGTTTGCATACTTTTTTTAAGTAAGCCCAACTTATTAGATTTTACAGTGTAATAGGGGCACTTTAAAGAACAAAAGTATTAAAGTGAAAGAACATCTACTTTAAAAGAGGCCAAGTCATACTGAATATACAGAGAACAAATCAAATAAACATGGCGACCATATTTCCTCCACACTGTGCCCTCTGTTATCAATCTGAGCCACTTAGAGAAGACATGAGAACATATGATTGAGATAATGAAGAGGGAGTTTGTACTGAATGAACTGGTGAGCACATGTTTTGCTGAAAGGACCTCTGTATGCCAGTCACAGAAAGTATTACTGTTCTGGCTGTGTAAACAGCATGCCAAAAATAAACCAGTGAAACTACAGCATGACTAAGACCTCATTAAGACATTACTGGGAAATTTTCATCCATGTTATTTAGAAGTCCTTTCTGAGCTGTAATATATACGTCAACACAGAAAAGATTGCTGTAAAAATCTAATTTTTTCCTAACGGAACAGTTTATTGAGCAGTCTATTTTTATTGAAAATTTAGAAAATTTTTCTTAAACCATCATCAGCTACCAAAAATATGTCCATTTTTTTTATATCACTCATTAAGTTGTGAAAACATTTTCTAAATGTTCTCTGAATGTTCAAAATGCCGTTTTTTTTAATTATTCTAAAAAAAACATTTTCTTGGTTATACAAATATTGTATTGTATATATTAATAAATATAGCAGTAACATTTAAAAGACATGGACAAATGTTCAACTATAATGTTTCAGAAGAAATACGTTCCATTAACAGATTTTTGTTTGTTTTTTTGAGAACATTATTAAAAGAACAGATAACTCTGAATGAAAGTTCTATTAACATCACAGGAAGACTGTCCTGAAGGACAGTGCTTTTAGAATTATACTAAAAGGCCTTGCTAAAAACAATTAACTATCAACATGTCTTTATACATAAATATGTATATATATATTCATGCAGAGTGAAAGCATGAGGAAAAAAGACAAGAACAGAACATGGTGTGTCAGTCAAGTGTATTTAAAGCTATCTCACTCACAATGAGCATAGCTTGAAACAAAGCAAACGCTAACCAATCAGAGAGCTGGGTCTTGTAGTTATAAAAGTGCAGTAACTGAAATAATACTGATCATATATTTGGACTTAAAGCATGTACAACAGAACAATCCTATGTAGGGTCTTGTAGTATGCAGTAAATACAACAAAACTTACTATAATAATAACAATATCTAGCACAATCATTATAAAACTACATGTCAATGTTTTTCCCTCCAAACGTTAGTGTCAATTCAGTGTGTAATTAAAGTCTTGGCAAAGCAACAATTGAACACAAAAAGCTTTGTACAGTACAGCTGTGTAGTTAAAGTGGGGTTAATGCAAAAGATAGTTCCTTCGGGATTCAGTGCAGAGCACAGCAACATAGTTAAGTAGAGCACACGTCACTACATCTAGTGAATTATACTGTCCAGTTCAAAACAAACAAGAAAAGATCTCATATTGTAAAAAAGTGGTCTTGTAACGTGCATTTCCAGTGAATCATTCTTGGGCCTCCGTGATATAGCCATATTACGTCAAAAAACCTGATCTGCTTACAATGGAGGCTTTGCTTTCCACAATCCTTTGATACCACTATTTCCTCTCCATTGCTGAAAAAGATTCAGTGCTTTTTGTAAATGATCTTAACAGATCACTACATAGTATATGGCTCTAATCAGTAAAAATGTGAATCTCTAAAGATTCAAGATTCATCGCAGCCCTGTGATAGTGCATCGTAGGAGAAACATCAGCCTGTGAACAGATCAGTGCACAGTAAAACCTGGTACAAGTTAGCAGTATGGTTAGTTTCTCCCAATGTTGTTTAAAATGTCAGCCCCAAAACTATATAAATATTTTGCCCCTATCTACAACCCCTGTAAGAGATGAGAGGAAACATTCCTGAAACACTTGGAAAATCATACATTCAAATAATTCTATTAATAATTAAATAGACCTACTTGAAAATCTGAAGCTTTTGGAACATGGTGGATGGTTCCTAGAAAGTTCAAGCTGGAAGGCCATCTTATAGACCAATTGGTCATCTTGGTCAAAATAGTTTTTGACTAGTTTAGACCAGGTGGAAACCAGTCACCATCTTCTAAAAACAAACCTACCATCTTAAAAAGAAAGTAAATCAAAAATGATTTATTTACGTTCCTTGCAGACCTGTATGACTTTCTTCTGCAGAACACAAAAGAAGATATTATGACAAATCCCTCAGTGTTTTTGTCCATTCCAGTAATTCCCCAATTTAATTTATTTTTTATGACATGCAGCTGAACAACTTTAACCTAAAATAACTTTGACCCTTTAAGTACCCCCTTAGATAATACTTTTATAATTTAACAGGTAATTCATGTGATGTCCACAGGTTCTCTGACATGCAGGTAAACAGATAAAATATATATGACCCTGGACCACAAAACCAGTCATAAGTAGCGTGGCAACAGCCAAAAACACATTGTATGGGTCAAAAGTATCGATTTTTTTTTTTTATGCCAAAAATCATTAGGATATGAAGTAAAGATCGTGTTCCATAAAAATATTTTGTCCATTTCCTAGCATAAATATATTAAGAGTTAACTTTTGATTAGTAATATGCATTGCTAAGAACTTAATTTGGACAGTTTTAAAGTTGATATTCTCAATATCAAATTTTTTTTTTGCACCCTCAGATTACAGATTTTCTCAACTAAATACTGTTCTATCCTAACAAACCAGAGAAATCTTATTTATTCAGCTTTCAGATGATGTAAAAATATCAATTTAAAAAAACCGACCCTATATTTTGTGGCCCATGGTCGCATATTTTGTTGAATATGTGTTTAGTATTACTTTTCATAGTAAAAAAAAAAAAAAAAAAAAATAAAAAAAAAAATATATATATATATATATATATATATATATTCTTCAACACAGCTTCTTTTGTATTCTACAACAGAATGTCATACAGGTTTGGAATGACAACAGGGGGAGTAAATAAGACAAAAAACTTTCATTTCTATGTGAACCATCCTTTTAAGATGGATTAGCACGATGAGTGATACTGAAAGGAAAGGGTGTCACCTTAAAGCTTAAAAATAATTCTGTTTTGCCTGGCACCCAATAATTTCACTCAAGTGTTAAAGGTCTGCCAACTATAAAATATTAATCAATGAAATATAGAGAAACTGTATTTATGGCGTCAAAAGGCCATGAGTAAACTAGCCGGCTTTAGAAGTCTTGGTCTATTTCCACCGAAATAGCTGAGATGTCATTGTCAGAAAATGTAAACTACTTTATTAGACATAAAAAGTCTGTCTCAGCATCAAGAGAGAAGAGTAAAGTAATATGGCTCTGTTCCTCTCCTTCATTCATCTGGTGAACACACCAAGTGCATCTGGTCTGGACTGCCAACACTCCCGGTGCTGGAGCTCCCGTCACCCACGTCCCGGGCCACCATACACGGTATGTTGAGATCCGTGGAGCCACCAGGGCTGGAATCACTTCTGCTCACGCACTCTTCCTCCAGCACCAAACAAAGTTCCTTCAGATCCAGGTTCTCCTTCACCAGACCGTCCTGCATCCGCTCGAGGTCAGCGAGCTTCTTGAGGTATCCGCCGAGGTCCTCGCGCATCACTTTAGCAGCGTGATGACCGAATAGTTGCCACTCACGGGAGAGCTTCTTCACTTTCAGACGGTCGTCGTCCAGAAAGCAGCACAAATCCCTAAGTTCCTGGTTCTCCTCTTGCAGCCTCTGGTTGATGACTTTGAGTTCCCTGATTTCAAGCAGATGTCCCTGCAGTTGTTTATTGACCTCCTTGATTAATCGACCGCGCTGTATGAGAGCCGACATCTTTTCCGATTCTTCTCTGCGGAGTCGACTCACCAGCTCTTCCTTAGAACAAGCCAGCAAGTCTTCATCGGACATCTTTGACAGCTCCCGGTTCAGTATTTCACCGTCGCTCCCCATATTGTACACAGAATCACCGTCAATTGTTATTACAGCGGGTAAACCTTAAAATAACTCTCACGAGGCACATGAGATGTCAGTCACTGTAAATGAATGGCAACATTCCTCATCCAGGCACGAAGAAAACGCTCCATTTCCTCTTCGATCTGCAATTTATAACCTATAATAAGGGGGGAAACACACAATTCTTATAGCCTAGCCTATGGCTTTTTTGTCATGTTTAACGATTAAAATATCAAACACGTCTTGAGTGCAACGCACTAAACAGGCCTACCTCTCTCCTATGTGCTCTAAATTGTAACGGGCAGCATTTATTTCTGAGTATTTAGCTTCTGGGAATCTCTGAAGCACAATCGTGTCTGTTCCTGTTCCTCGGGTTGGGATGAGAGGTCAACACGGAGGTTTAAAATAATCCTCGTGGAGCATCTCTTCTCTTCTGTATTATCAGGGATCACGATGTCCGCCCGCATCCGTCTCTCTCCGCCCTAAAGCTTTTCCAGTGCACAAAAACCACGGAGCTATTTAGTGTCTAAATAGAAGAAAAAAAACATCCAGTCGCTTGCGTTATGCATAAAACGCGCTGCAAATATAAAAAAATAAATAAGAGTCGAAATCTATGACAGGCTGGATAGTGCTGCATGCGATTGCTCGGGTTTTTACAAAGAAACAATGTCGGATAAACCGAATTAACGACGCTGAAATGTATGGTGGGTGCCTTCGTGGTGATTCCTGAGGAATTCGTTGATGTTCCTTGAGATTACAGTGTTTCCTTTGGCGATGGTGGTGGTGGTTGGGGAGGCAGTGATGTCTTCCCCCATCTCCTGCTCCCCTCCCTTCTTCACCCCCTCCCCTCTTCCCTTACCGTAAAAATCTGTACTGTATCCTGGATGGTACATGAGTTCCCCTCTCACAGCTGTTTCTAATGTCTAAAGCTCACCATGCTCCTATAACACACTAAAGATACATAGCAAAGGATATTAAACCAGGTTTCTATTGAAGTGAGGTCTAGATGAGACTGCATACACACGGGACACACAAAACTAATGGAAAGGGTGACAAAAACCTTTTCTCTACTTTAAGCCGAGGTATTTAGCCACATCCTTCCGCCCAGCTCTCCAGCACAATTGCTAGCACGAGGATGTAACAATGTGGGGTGTTAACCAGGGCCTGGGGTGAGGGGGGGGGGGGGGGGGGGGGGGTTGTTGCTGGAGTGAGAATGGAAGCAGGCCACAGTTTCGGATAAACGAGAGGGAGGGGTGAACAACGGCATGCAAGACAATAGGGGAGAGGTGCAGAATAATAAGGCAGTGTTGAAAATATACTTGTGCCCTTTGGTGGATTCAGTGAGAGTTAATTGCCATTTGAATTTTTTTTAAGTTATGTTGGCTAAGCTGCTGCAGGGGATTAAACATTTAACATTATTGTAATGAAATATCCCAATAATCTGGTCATGATGGCGTGGTCATACACTTAAATATGAATTAAACAAATTGTAAATTCAGAGAATGTCTTTGTCAGTCTAATGCTTCTTAGAAATTTAAGAAATGACTTAACTGTAAACACACCTGACAGCATCATGAGTCTTTAAAAATATTCCATGATTTTACTATTTTTTTAATCTCTCCCCTTTCTATAGTTTACTATTCTAGATCATGTTTAAAACTTTGTATTGTTAATACCTCTCATGTTATTGCCTGTTTAAGATGAATCACTTGTTTTATTTCTCATTTGTAAGTCTCTTGGATAAAAGTGTCTGCTAAATGAATTAATCCAAATGTGATATTTTTCAAGATTTGGAGCCAGCAGAGTAGGCCTACCTCTCAAACAATCAAATCATCAAATGCATCATACCTAACAATAAATAATACTCTTGTGTCAGGTAAGTCCATTTAGGATTTTTAGAAAATACATGTGTTGCATGTCTTGTAATTACTTAAAACTGTAATCTATGTTAAAACTATAAATAATAATTGAATATGTTACAATTTATCATCTTGTAAAATCTTATGTTATTTCCTGGCACATGAATGTACAAGTCTAAATAAAGAAATAAAATTATCTAGTGAACTTGGTTATGTGAAAGTAAGTAGTTTAGTTAATTTGACACTTCTGACCCAGATGGTTTCGTATCATGACAGTATGCTATAGGGCAGGGAAGTTTCCTTCTAGTAAATGGCTCATGACAAAGAACTAATAGGGCAGGATTGTGATGTCATTAACTTCTCAGTTTTAACTCGGGAATTAAACGGGACAACCTACTTTCACAAAGAGGCCGCAGCCATCACTATGGATTCTTTCATTGAATGCATTTAATTTGTAATTTTATCACAATCAAAAACTTTATTAACAGTCATTTAAGTAGAATATATTAAATGATCCACAATCTCACTTTACAGCTGATGTAACTTTTCATGTTTTTTGAATTTGAATGTTTAAGCATTCCCATTTTATTATATCAAAGTCACAAACAGCACTATTTAACCAGGCCTATAAGACATAGGTTTAGTTGATGGTGGGCTCAGTTTTCAACCAGGTCTATTAGATTAATTAAAATAAAGTAATAAATTATACATTAAAAACATAATGTTATAATGTATATTCTTTGATTATATATTTTAGCATACACTTCTACAGAGATTAAAATATCACAATGTTCTTAAAAATATTAGTGGGATTTTTGTTTTTATTTTTTAAAGTGCTGTTGATGATGATACCCGAACCATCGTCAACAGAAACTACAGTATCATACAGTCACGTGAAAGTGACGTAATATGAATGCGGCTCACACACCCGGAAGTAGTCACGACTTCTGGGCTGTTGCTATGGATGTGAAGTAGTCGCTAGATGTGACAGTTTGGTGAATATTTACGTGATGGTTAGCACTTACCCATGTATGATCAGCTCGTGTTAATAATCTCTAAATAGCGTGCACGCTTACCTATGAGATAAGTTTATGTTTTTGACGAGTAACGTTAGTCAAGTCGAAAGGAATTAGACATACCAAAACAAGAGCTAATGTTGTTACATCTGAGTGTGATTAAAAACCAGCTGTCGCGTTAACACGCTTGTGTCTGGTAAGTCCGCGTAGTACGTTCTGTCAGTCTTGTAATTGATTTTAGTTTCACAGATTTAGAATCTAAATACCAGTTTTTCCATGCAACTCATTAAGTAACGTTGAATGTTACAGTCATCTGTTTAGTATTAATTAACCGTGACCATGTGACTTTGCACAGTTTATATGTCAAGATGTCTGTGGAGTTGGATGTATTTGTTGGAAACACCACCATAATGGACAAAGAAGTGTATCAGCTATGGCTGAATGGATATACAGGTAGAGTATTATCCATGAGACTGTGAGTATTGTAATATCTGGTTAGGAAGTTAATAATATATTTGTCAATGTGGTCGTCCTCATAGTTAATGATGCAGTGAAGGTGCGGATAGAAGGAGGTGTGATGGAGGAGTGTGAGGCGAGTGCAGAAGTGCTGCTCAGTGACACAATGGACCAGTACAGGACTTTCCAGATGTGCGAGAGACTTTTGCACCACCCGGCGAAACTAGCCAATCAGCTGCTATTTCAGATACCACCAGACAGACAAGCCATGCTCATTGAAAGGTATGCACTGGTTTTTGTCTTGCTAGTTTAATTTGTTTGGGTTATTATGCAATTTAAAATATTTATTTGCATTTTTGTATTTCTAGGTATTATGCTTTTGATGATTTGTTTGTTCGAGAGGTTCTGGGAAAGAAGCTCTCCAAAGGAACCAAAAAAGACCTTGATGATGTTAGTACAAAGACAGGCATTACATTGAAGAGCTGCAGAAGACAGGTGAGCTGAAGGACTACATTTAAGGATGTTTTGAAACTTTGAATTCGTTTCTCCTTGTTCTGTTGGTGCATAAAAGAAAATTATACATAAAAGTCTGTCAGGACCACTATCATCAAAATGATCGATACTCAGGATGAACTTTGGTTTGGCAATATTGGTCTCTCCTGGGCAAAAACTCACTGCCCATCCATGCAGCCTGTCATGAATGAGTAGGAAGACCAGTAATAATAACTCCCTGGGGTGAACAGAACAAGGCAGATATCATTAATGTACTTAAAGTGTACATAACATACACGGTTTCACCTAATCTTATTAGTTTAATTTTGATTACCTATAGAGTAGTACTGCATCCATCATATCGCCAAAAAGTCTTTTGTTTTATCATATTTCTAAAAGAAAAATACAGCTTTCCGATTCTCTCCGGAAAAAGCTGAGCTCCTGGAGGCGTGCCGTGGGCGGAGCTATAATACTGATGTTTCGTGTTGTTTCCATTAACATATATTCACTTATGTGCTGATTTCCAACAAAAGACAGAAATCTGACACAGTTGTACTTACATGAATGGGGTCTTTTATCACTGGGACCTCTCCATGTTTTAATAGCAAACGATGTGCAAATCCAGCGTCGACCGGGGCCTTGTTTATAAAACATTTGTCACTGAAATGACGAGAACACATAAATGCACTTGCTACACTCCGTTGCTGCACCCGAAAAACAAACTGCATCCAGTGTTCATGTAACGCTGGGTTTTTTGGGAAGCTGAACACGGTAAACTTTCCTTTGCATCCAAAAACACTCTTATTTGGAGATATTCTTGAACAAATCCTATGCAGCGCTGCCACGATTTCCAGATGAAGTGAGCTCTCCTTTGGTCGACGTGTGCGCGGGCACGCTTTTCCAAGAGAAATGGTCATATAAGGAGTTCCACCATCGTCTACGTCATTAGATCCACGATCGGAAAAAAACAGCCGAAACTTGTACCAACCCGGATGTAAGATTTTCGACACAGAAATTCTCTGTCATTCATCCAAAACATTTTTTAAAACTTTGGCCATGTTAAGCTTGAGAATCCATCTCTTTAACACTGTGAACAACTCTGAATATACAAAACACCATTGTAATGATATTTAATGATATTTAAGTGTAACACTTTATTCAAGATAAAGGAGTTTGATTTGCAAGGAATATCAGAAAGCCAAGTCTTGACTGTGGCGAAAGGTGGAGCTGGGGATGGAGGAGGGTAATTTGCTCCTGAGCAAGCTGAAAAGCTGCTGAATACTACTGAATAGAGTTTATATAGGAATGCCACGACATGTGTCGTATTCCTATAGGTAGATGTGATCAGCTGAGAATCAGCTTGACTCACTTTGACTCACGTGACCTGCCAGAACTAAGCTAATGCTTAATTTCTGTTTAGCTTAGCGTTTTGTGCTGTCGTTTTTTAATTACCAAGCCTAAAGATACAAAACAAAGGCAAATGGATAGAGCCATAACCTGGATAGATTTTATGACATATTTTGTGAACTTAGCGAACATCCGAAACCATGTACTTGGCTACATGCAGTTGTTGTATATGTGTACATGTGGTGGTATTTTTACCAGCTAATAAAATGTGTAAAGGAGTCAAAACAGATCTATAAATTCTGTTGCACACATTGAGATCTGCTGTCTGCTGTCTGTACCGAACTGTAACAGGCTTGAGCATTTTGTCTTTTTAGGGTCGCATCTTGAGACATAACTTCTTGATTTTGGTTTGTTTAGATGTCTTTGGTCCATTTAACATATATATCATGTATCAGTCAAATCATACAAGAGTTTGTTTGGAAGTACTTGTTTGGTTTAATAGAGTAATCTCACCAGTGTACAGTTAATCATACTAAACCTGCCAAGTATAAACACACCCTAAGACTATAAACTTCTTATTGGTAGCTAAGATTTATGCTTGGATACATTTCCAGACCCCTTTGGAAATGAAATGTTTGTATCTATTTCCTTAAACACAGTTTGACAACTTCAAACGAGTGTTCAAAGTGGTGGAAGAACTCAAAGGCCCCCTGGTGGAAAACATACGGCAACACTTTCTGCTACCTGATCAATTAGCCAGGTGAGAAAGTCTTTTTCTGAGAAGCTCCTTCTTTCTAAACCTTTTTAATTATTCTAGAAATCTGGTAGAAGTGAGCTCAGAAAATAAGGAACCAAACAACAACAACAAAAAAAGGAATGGTTGTTACATTATACGCATCCATTCTTCCAGTTGTATATTCATTAAAATTGTGAGAATGCAAGATCCCATGAACAGTTGCTTCAGTGTTGATTTAGTGCGTTTTCACCTTCTCTTACTAAATGGTCCTGCCAATTCCTCCTCCAGAGACTATGCTGCAATAGTGTTCTTTGCCAATAATCGTTTTGAGACGGGGAAGAAAAAGTTGCAGTATCTAACCTTCCAGGACTTTGCCTTCTGTGCTGGGCAGCTCATCAACAACTGGACTCTAGGAGCTGTGGGTAAGACCAGTTACACAGCTCTCACACAGCCATCTGCAATACTTGAAATTGGTCAATCATGGTGATTAATAGTCAAATATGTTTGTATAATGGCCACTAAACTATAAGACTGTTATGCCAGGCAGCCCATTCCCTACATTTTGATTACTTAATTATGTCTCTTGTACCACTCAGGTTATTTTATTATTATAATAATTAATTATACTGTATTATTAATAATTACATATCTGTTTATTTCTTAGGTAGCCATATATTAAATATATGAGAAAATACAGTCAACTGGTCATTGTTGTAAAACAAATCTCTTCAGAGTGATACATTAACGTCTTAATGTTATGAATTCATTTGACATTTGTTCTTGAGCATCTAGTCTGAGGTTATTAATGGACACTGTCATTCTGACCAATTGTGTAGTTTAGAAAAATACTGACATAGAAGAAAAGATCTCCTTTTATGTCTTTGTCTGTTCTTTCAAAATCCACCATTTCTCTCCTTTAGATAACTTGATGGAGGACATGGATGTAGATCTGGATAAGGAATTCCTTCAAGACCTCAAAGACCTCAAAATTCTAATCACAGATAAGGATCTCTTAGATCAACACAAAAGGTGTGTGTGAGCGAGTGATTTGGAAAGGGAGAAGAGAGATGCGGGTTTGAGGAGGGCTGTTGTAAATGTCCTAATGCTTCATGCTTACTCCCTCTGTCTCAACCGTATGAATAATGAAACCTCTCATCCACTCAGTTTAGTGTGCACTGCTCTGCGGGGGAAAACCAATGTCTACAATGAGATGGAAGCCAATTTTAAGGTAAGAGGTTTTATATTCTTGTGAAATTAATGTTTTTCTACACGATTCGTGACTTCAAAATATCTCTTGCTGAAGAATCTGTCAAGGGGCCTTGTAAATATCGCTGCCAAATTAATCAACGCAAAAGATGTTCGTGATTTCTTCATCGACCTTGTTGAAAAGGTACCTTTTTTTAGTTTAATAAAAGCATCTATCAGATCTGATATGCTCACAAAGCATTAATTCCTTGTTCTCTTTACAGTTTATCGAACCTTGTCGATCAGACAAATGGACATCAATAGACATGAACCTCTACCTTACTCATTATACTAACTCGGCACATATCCTTGACACCTTCAAGTAAGTCTCACTGTGTGTGTTGTTCAGTATGTACTGTCATTTTTTTCTTGAACAATTGCTGCATAAAGAGGTCTGTGTTCAAAGGAAATTCTCTTTGCAACCAGTGGGGGTCACTGTATCATATGCACATGGTTTAATCTGTAGTCACCTCTGTTTCCTGTCCAGTCATTTATGCGGTTAAACCACTGTGGAATGTGGTTTTCTGTTTATCCAAACAAAATCCCAAAACTCCAAATCATTTGGAAAATATATATTCATCTCAAAGTGCACTATTTTTAAAATGTTTTTAAAAGAAGCCTCTTACTCTCACCAACCTGCATGTATTTAATCAAAAATACAATAAAAACAATAACATTGTGAAATTTCATTACAATTTAAAATGACTCTTTTATATATATATATATTTTCATTCATTCAAATGGTTCTAATATGCTGATTTGAAACATTTCGTATTATCAGTGTTTGTTGACAACAGTTGTGCTGCTTAATATTCTTTAAGAAACTGAGATGTATATATATTTTTTCAGGATTCTTTGACAAATTGAAAGTTCAAAAGAACATTATGTTTTATTAAGCATTTATTAACTCTTTACTGTGACTTTGGGTAAAAATAAAGTAATAATCATCTTACTGACCACAAAATTTTCAATTGTAGTGTTTATGAAGAGAATTTCACATCAAAATAAACATTTTAAATGTCAGTTTATAAGCTGAAAAAACTGACACGTTTTTAAACCTCTCTTCCTCTTTTTTTCCTCAGGCACCATGCTGTCTGGACCAGGTACATGGGAGTTATCAAAAGTTGCATCCTTAGACTGTACCACGACTAAAGAAGAATCTCCATTTCTCTCCCTTACATTTATGCATTTAGGAGATGCTTTTATCCAAAGCGACATACCGTGCATTCATGTTATACATTTATTATTTTACCAGTATGTGTGTTCCCTGGGAATCAAACCCATGACCTTTTGTGCTGCTAACACAACGCTCTACCACTGAGCCACAAGAACAGTTAATCTTAATGATATCTCATCTTCTTGCAGTCATGCATCTGATGATTATTTGGCCTGATGTTAATTTTTTTTTTTTCAGTTTATCATCTACTTTTTTTAATCCTTTCCCAAATATGTCCCCCTACCAGCTGTCCATCTCTTCACCTCCCTCTACCCCTGCTTCATTCTTTCACTCCTTGGCCTCCAGAACTGTAGGACTTGTAAATAAACACAGCATGATTTCCTCAGACACTGTCTGCATTGTGTTTTCATTAACTCTCCTTTGTGGGTTTTCCCATTTAACAAACACACAGAAAAATAACTGTATATTTGGTAATGATGGAGGTTCAGAACAAGGCTACGCACTGATCATACTTGTTTTGATTGACATAATTTGGGGGTCTTAATGGTAAATAACATGCTAACAGTCCAAAGGATGTTGTGACTTACATGTGTGTCTTTATGGTCCAGAAACTCCTGACCCCTCTGGCTTGACTAGAGTAAGTGGGTGCATGATGGGTGTGAGGTCTGTGTGTGGGCCCCGCTGGGGCCCGGGAAAGCAGTAGGGGGCCACAATTTGTCAGACCTTGGTGGCACAATGTACATGTGTGTTTTTGCAATAATAGTATGTAATGACAGCTGTCAGGCCTACCGCGTTACTCTAAAGGTGTTTTGGTACAAGAGTAATGGCAAACAGATTTGTTTACCCTTTTGTCAATTGCAGAGCAAAACAATGTTTATTTCTTTGTATAATTTGATGAAGCTTGAATGTGATGCCTCTAACATCAGGAATGCGCAAGTAAGTTAAAGGCCTCAATTAAGCAAAGGATACTGTATGTCCCTGATATAAATATAAAAGCTATATTAGCATACTATTATGACTTCTGCCAAAATAAATAGTATGTTAGTTGCTATTCTGAATTCAGTATTACACTCTTAAAAATAAGGGTTCCAACGATTGTCATTCATTTGAGTCTTCCAGTAATTCTGTGTAGGCAACTACAGATTTATTGTTTAGCAAAATACAATTAGTAACAAGAAATTTTATATGGTTTTATATATACTGTATACATGGTTTATGTGTTTGTTTTTTGAAAGAACAGTCATCTTACAAAGCAAACATATCTGCAATAACGTTTTAAAAGGTGACACAAACTTGATACACAAGCCTCAAAAATGATGTTGTGATGTTAAGAGCTCATCCTTTTACAAAACATAACTAACAGTAGTGAAAAAACAGTTTAATGTCAGCAAAGCAATACTCCTTTAACAGCAGTAATAATATTGCTTAATATGAAACTCTTAGCCCAGATTTTGGCTAGTTGGGACAACATTTGGGGGAATTCTAAAATGATTTTCAACATTGTAGTAACACGTAAGGCACATTTCTTTGGTACTTGTGACTCAAAAGCTCCCATAAACTTGAAAATGTGCGGTATCTTATATTTGGAGAACATCTGATTGGACAAAAAAAATCTGTGTAATGCAGTAATTAATATGTAATTTCATATATGTATATCTGCTAAAAGTGAATTTTGTCAACACTGACAAGTACTTAAGCATGTAAATAGACCCAAATTTCTAATTCATGCTCTATTGAGCATGTAAATTAAAAGTGTACTAGCAGTAAGAATGTGAGTCTTTCCATTGCCTCTCATTTTTAGTAATATCAGCCTGTGAGTACCTCCAATTTCAATATTTAGACACAGCAAAAAAAGCAAACAACTTTTCCAAGCAGACGTGCGTCCTATCCTCCCTTCTTTCACTCTACCCTTGCCTCCTCTCTCTCTTTCTCTTTCTAGTTTGCTCTCTAATTTTTGTCTGCATTCCACCAGCTTCTCCCAAGCTATAAATATCCAGCCGAATGAAAGGAATAGAGAGAGCAAGAGACCAAAAAAGATGGGAGGGATGGAGGGGAAAAGAGAAAGAAAGTTGCAGGCTGTGGGGGGCGAGTTTAAATGAAACCAGGTGGGGTCTCTGCCTGTGTGTGTGTGTGTGTGTGTGGCTGGTTCATATGCGTGTATGGAGGGGGGTTGGCTGCATGTGTGTGTGTGAATCTGTATGCTGTTGTTCTGTCGTTGAGCTGGACGCATTTGGAATTTTGGAATTTGGGCCGCAGACCAGGAATTTTCATCCTGGGGGGTCAGACGAGGGGGGTCTGGGGGCGGAGGATGGCCGTGTAGGGGGGCTGTATGGGGGTCAGAATGGGCTGTCCCTCTCTCCTCTCTTCCGTCTTTCCCTCCCTTGCATACATTCACAGTCCAGCTGTCTGTCTCCACACTCACTCTGTCAGGCTGAGGAGTGAGGATAGAAGAGAAGACGTGCCACCACTGCACTGAAACAGACTAGAGAGGGATCCACCGGAAGAAAAGAAGAAAAAGCACTTCATTCAAGAACACAGCAAGAAGAAAGCCTGGCCTGTGAGTATAGCACGTTTGCGAAAGAAAATCTACTATTGCACTGAAATATAACGTCATTGTACTCCAGTAGCTGTTGTTTGCATGGGGTCTTTGGACCATCGTGGATCTCCTCATCTAAGTAAAGCAGAAGCGTCAGGCTGAATTGAAGTTATGTCACAGACAGTGTGGCAGAAGGAGAAAGCGATAAAGGGCAAACTAAGGAAAATTTCAACTGGCCAGTTTGCAAGGCTGCACACGTCACACTCACTCTCCAGCTCTCTTCCAAACATCCACGACTACAGACAGCACACTAGAGAGAGAACAATCAATCACATTATCCAACAGATTCCACTTCTCCTACCATACGTACTGGTGAAGATCGTATTATCTTATTACAGTACATCTACCAACTTGCATGCTTCAGCAAAAAATGTTGTTGCGTTTAGTTTTAACATTTATTACTCAACCATCATGATGGTTTTAAACATCTCTACACGTCTGTAGTGTTGCAAAACTTTCCAATCTCTTTTCCAACCTCTGTTTCACAACCAGATTAATGCCATTGACTGTACGTTGTTATATGAGCCCCGCAAGCGTAAAATGGGTGACTTTGTTTAGATAATGTTTCTATTTTTAAAGACAAAAAGCTGATTCATTCAAACTCCTGTCTGTTTATATGAGCTGATATGATGTGAAGGACACAGCAGAATGGGAAAATTACGCACAGACTCTCAAAGGTTTCTGAGGACACACAAAAGTCTGGGAATTTGTGGTTCGTGTATTTATAACAAAATTGTTTTGGAAGCACGGGTGTTGTTATAAGAATGTAGGCTCAATTAAAATGGCTATGTGACATCAGAACAGGGAACACTGCTTTACTGTACTTACACAGGCCACTGCTGTTACGTCACATTTGTTTATATATTCTGCTAATTACTTATGTTAGATGTTTTATTTTATATGGATGGATGCTGGCTTGAGCATTCATATAAAGGCAATGAGTGTGACAGGGAGTCAAGTAAATCAGACTGGGGCCCTCTGTTGTAGCCACATTAGCTTTCTATTTTTGGTATTTGGAAATATTAATTTGTCTTCTCAGGGTTGCTAAAGTAAGCAACGGGGAAGTAGCGAGCATCACTGATGGCCACCAAGGATCTTGTCTAGAACTTTTATAATATATAGACTACCGTTCAAAAGTCTTAATAAAAATGAAAAATTCTATTCAGCAAGGGTGCATTAAATTTATCAAAAGTTGTTACAAAAAAATTTTTAGTTTTCAAATAAACGATGTTCATTTTGAACATTATATTTGTCAAAGAATCCTGAAAAAAAGTTATGCTTTTCAAAAACATTAAGAAGCACAACTGTTTTAAATTTTGATAGTGATAAGATAGTGATAAGATACATTTCTGGAGCAGCAAATCAGCATATCAGAATTATTTCTGAAGAATCACTCTGAAGACTGGAGTAATGATGCTGAAAATTAAGCTTTTAAATAGGAATAAATTACATAAAATAGAAAACCTAATTGTAATAATAATTGTTTCATAACCGTTCAAATAAATGCACCCTTGGTGCATACTAGTAAGACCCTTTTAATAGTCAAACCCCAAATGTTTGAACACTTAGTGTACTTGTTTCTAGTTGTGGTAAATCAATATTTGAAGATAAATTTCAGTATCTGTATAATACTGCAGCCAAAATAAAAACAATTGAGTCCCTTAAAAAACTTCAGTAACTGCTGTTTAATGATATAAATTGTACAGTTATTGTGATAAACCAATATTCACTATTAACCAACTACATCTTTTGCCTCAGTAGACTCATAATTTGCTGTTTATTAACAATTAGTAAGGTAGTTGTTAAGTTTAGGTATTGTATAAGATTAAGGAATCCAAAATACGATTATGCAGAATAAGCCATTTAAATGTGCTTAAAAGTAGTAATAAACAGCCAATATGCTGCATGCTATCAACTATTTAATAGTGAGAACTTGTCCCTAAACATAAGTGTTACTGATATGTTGTATCTAATGCTGACTTTCAAACATTTTAAATAGTGGCTTAATTGAGTGTCCAATTCATTTACCACAATGAATTCATGTGTCTATGCCGTCTTTGTTACCAGTACAGCCATGGGGGTCCTGGCATAAAAACCCCACTTAGGTTTGCACAGGTGGGAGGAGAGGAGGTCGTATTCATAAAATTATAAGTGCACTGACCAGCAAAGTTTAATGCCTGAGTGCTTTGCCCACCATGAGTTTAATGCCCAGCTGAGCACGCAGAGTTAACCATAGACATGACACTGGACTAGTGTGAGTGTGTTTACAAGGGTGAACGAGAGGTAGGAGGAGAGCGTTTGTCCTTACATGTGTGTGGTCTGCCCATGAAGTCCAGTCTTTATTACTTGTGTTATTTGCGGTCATATAATCAATGCAGACTTTACAAAAGTCAAGGGACTACCAGCCAACCAAATGTTAAGCAAACAGTCGCATGCCTATTCCCATCTGAAGTGCCCCACATTTATCCATTTTGCTTCATAAGAAGCCATATAATGATGACACATCTTCTACAGAAAATTGTAAAAAAAAAAGGCTTATACAAAAGGAGGCATTCTGGGTAACCGCACTTTGACCTTTCCAGCGAACCTTGGGGGGTTTTCCTGGGAATGTGATACTGTGAGAAACACAGCAAGTGTCCGGCTGACCGTTAGTCAGAGCGCTGCCCACATCCTCTCCGCTGGCATTCCAGAAGGTCAAGTGCCACTCAGACATGATGGCAGACGATATTACCCACGCCTCCACACTGCTCACACTCCGGCCAAGCGACTGGACCCTGCTCTCGCTGGCCTCGAGTTTGTTTATGGTGGTTGATTTCAGGTTTTTCCCAGTCCAGTGCAACACCACAGGAACAGCTTGCTTTGAGATTTTGCGGGTTGCTATTTAAACCATAAGTAGCACATAGGTCAGTCAGAAGGAGCGGGTAAATCACACAGATGAGAGATTTGCGAGCATGTTTGTTTTGTCACAGCATTTCAGTTTGTTTGCGTGTGAAGTCGCAAGTGTTTCTTGTACAGTGGCTACTAAGTGGCTTAAATCATTTCATGTGGTTTGGGAGGAAAAGCAACATTTCTATCTGGAGGCTGATGCAGCGGGGATAGAATGTGCAGATTTACACGTCACCCTGTGGTTGGCTGTTTGTCACACTGAGTAAACATGACAATACTTTTGGACTGGACTCTTTGCATTTTCAGAATAGAGCTACTGTTGGACTCTGTCATGTTGCAGCATCTTGTGTTTGTGTGCACAGTCAATATCAATGTATGTCTGGATTTACAGAAAAGAAGGCCAGGAAAATAGAGTTGTGTTTAATAGGTCTGTGTGAAACCTTGACGTTAGTGAAATGCCAGAAATGTTTCATATAAATTACAGTTAATATTTAATAATTACAGTTAATAATTGCTCTTGGGGTTTTTGAATAAAGAAAGGAGCAATCGAAACTAACAAAAAAGTACTGGATGAACAATTAACAATAATATGTCTATATTTATAAATTCCGTAAAATGATACAGTTGAACCGTTGTTAGTTCATTATACTGCATATATTAACAAAAATCAACAAATTGAACCTTATTGTAAGTTATAAGTGTTATCAGATTCAGATTCATTCTTTATTGTCCTCAGAAAGAGCGAGGAAGTTTGTTTTCACAGACTACACAAGCTATACGGTCTGATAAAATTACGTAATCCAAAGGGACTTTTAGGAACTTGTCAGAATCAATATTTGTAATACGCAGTGACAGATTTATTAGACAACTAGATTAGCATATCATAGTATATATGTTAAAGTTCCAAAAAAGTATACTCTGATAAATTCATTGTACAACATTACTTTTAAGAATAGGCAAAGGGCCTATTTAAAAGTCTTATTCTCTCTGTTTATCTCACAATGCATACCATAATGCAAGTATCATAAAAAAAGAGTGATACACAATAATTAAAAATTCAGTGCTATTCAAGTCTGAGATTATGTTTAAGTCTTTTTGATTTTGTTGCATTTATAATACAACCACCAGGGGGAGTCTGGTACTCAAGCAATTTTAGCGGTCATGTGGATTGCTATTAGAGGCCCTGACACTACATTAGGCCTATACACGTAATAAAGTTGCAATAAACCACAGACATCAGTTTTGATTTTTAGATATGACTATAGTGGGGTCACTTATATGTGTTCAAACAGTGATGTGTAAAGCTAAAGTTGTTTTGTTTCTCATCCACAGATTGCTCAGTGTAACTTCATCGCAGCTTCATCTAATCCACACCAGATACTCTATCAGAGAGTGTGTATGTGTGTGTGAGAGAGTGCATGTCTGTCTGATTTCTCTTTAGTCAACGCTCTTGGAGGGGTTTTTCTGCCTGTGCTCATCAGATCGTGTAGTGTGTGTGAGGATGCGGCCCGGGTGTGTTTTGGTCTTTTGTATGTGCATCTCTGTGTTTCTCCACCGCGCTATTTCACAGCCACCCACAGAAACTGACACCTACACGGTAAGGAGGAACAAAACCTCCCCGTCTTTCTCCCTCCCTTTTCTATCTTTAAAATATATCTTCATAATATATGTTGCGTTACTATATCTTTATATCTTATATTCACACACAATGTGTAACTATGCTATATAGTTTAATTTCTACTTTAAGTGTGCTTCTTTAATTCCCCTATAGGAATGTACAGATGGATATCACTGGGATTCACAGACTCAACACTGCAAAGGTAAAACACAAAACATCCAATTAAAAAGGTCCTTATGCAGAGTTCAACACAATCTAATACCCTGACCAGGATATCTGTACAAGTTCACTTTTCTTTAAAACAAATCATCAAATACAGACAATAGTTAAATCACACAGATAAGGAGTTTTGGATAAGTATACATACACACACACACACACACACACACAAAATATACTTAATGCATAATTAAAATATGTAATAAAAAAACTATAGGTATATGAAGGAATCTCGACAAAAGGTATCTAAGCTTCAGTTGAAATTATATTTCATAACAAGAATGTTTTTGCCGTATTTTTGACACCTTTGTGAACATAACAGAAAATAATTTTAGTGTAGTTTACAGTAATGTTTAATATTATTTATTTAAAGTAACAATTTGACATACAGAAACCTCATTTTAAACGACTGTTGCAATGCTACTGTATAATTTATGTATGTGTCTTGTAACTGTTATGTAACTATTATCATATAGTGTGCTTTTTACCCACAAACACCTGCCTGTAATGTGTGTCTGCAGATATAAATGAATGTGAGACAATCCCAGAGGCCTGTAAGGGAGAGATGAAGTGCTTTAACCACTATGGGGGCTACCTGTGCCTTCCTCGCTCTGCCTCGGTCATCCCTGCCCCTGAACCCCCCAACCAGATCCACCCCAGCCTGGAGAACACAGCCAGTGAGCCATTCAACCCCTGCCCTCTGGGTTTTGAGCCACAGGGAGACAGCTGCGTGGGTGAGTGTGTGATAGGAATCCGTGTTTGCAGGAATCAGCGTTGTAAACAGTAGCCATTATACAAGGTCACTGAGTCATGTCATGTGTGTCCGGATCAAAATGGAAATCAGCTTTATCAGTGAACGGGATGATTAAAGGGGGATTATTGCATGCAGTGTTTTAGTTTTGATTGTTAGTGTTTGAATGACTCAGACAGGAACAGGTGGTCAGGGGAAATGGTCAGCTAGTTTTTGCGCTCAGACAACTGTGGGAGTCATGCTGAAGTCTTGGCAGGGGGCTGGTCTGCAGGGGGTCGAGGAATTTACTAAGACTGAGGCATCCCAGCTGTCGTCTACCGTCAAGAGGAAACAAATAAAGATAATGTTACTGATGTAGACACAGCTTTCCCATGAGCTCCAGTGCCAAAACTGAGAAGACAAAGAAAGATAAAAACTGAACCAGAGATGTGTCCACTATAAATTTTCACGATTCTGTCTCACAAAAACAGATGTGGATGAGTGTGAACAGGACAGTCATGACTGCCAGCCCAGTCAACAGTGTTTCAATACAGAAGGCTCCTTCTCCTGCCAGTGTCCAGATGGGTATCGCAAAGTGGGAACAGAATGCATTGGTGAGAAATGAAAATTGCTGTGTAATTTTGTAGCAAACCCACAACATATTTAATCTCTCCAAAAATCCATCACAAAGATGGATTTGTATTTATACTCATGTCATGTTTATTTATACTCATTTTATTTATACTTGGGTTGTTCCAAACCTTCCCTTGTGAAAAAGAAGTACGCTTAAAGGGGTAATTTACCCAAAAATTCTCTCATCATTTACTCAGCCTCAAGTTGTTTGTAACCTGTATGAGTTTTTTTCCTGCTGAATACAAAAGAAGATACTTTGAATAATGTGTGTATCCAAACAGCCATGCATTGACTTCCATAGTATTTTTATCCATACTATGGAAGTTAGTGTGGTCCATCACCTGCTCAGTTATCCATATTCTTAAAATGCAAGTCATGTGAAGCCATACGATTGATTTATGTGAGGAACAGACTCACAAAATTGAAGCTGGTTCATTTACATGCAAATATGTTGAAACCACAATGCATCTCATCAGTGTTGAGGGCATGAAGGTGTAAATGTTGACAGACTTTCATTTTGGGTGAACTATTGTTTTAAAGTTTGAATTTGGTACAATTTCAATATTAAGTAATGTTTGTGGGTAAAATTAGTTAATAAAGTGAGCTCCAGTATACCTGCAAAGTAATTTCTTGACAAGAGCTTATATATCTTTAAAGGGATAGTTCACCCAAAAATGACAATTCTGTCATTAATTACACACCCTCATGTTGTTTCAAAACCGTATGACCTTCGTTCATCTTCAGAACAAAAATTAAGAAATTGTAATAAAATCCATGAGCTTTCTGTCACTCCATAGAGAGCAATGTAACTGAAATATTCCCAGACCAAGTGAGACTTGTTTATATGCAGAGGAAAGCAATGCGCATGCATCATGGTACACTCCATAATGGTGGAATTGGAGGAGAAGAATTGTTGAATAAAGATGTTACTTTTGTTTTATTTTCGCACAAAAAGAATTCTCATAGCTTCATAAAATTACTGTTGAACCATGGATGTCACATGGATTATTTTATCGATGTCCTTACTACCTTTCTGGGCCTTGACCATGGTAGGACCCTTGCTGTTTTTGATCAGATTTAATCAAAAATAAATTAATTTGTGTTCTAAAAGATGAACAAAGGTTTTACGGGTTTGGAATGACACAAGGATTTTTGGGTGAACTATGCTTTTAAATATGATCTTTTATCTCATATAAAATTATATTATCTTAATTATGTTAATTATAATTTAGAAATATTATCTTAATATTAAATATCTATAAATAGTATTAGTTAACACCTTTGAAACAAGTTGTTGCCAGGGTTAAGTTCCAGAGAGGATTGCATTTTATGAGTATATTGTACCTTAAATGATATTAAATGGCAAGATCATCTATCAATGTCTGTTCAGTCATACCAATGAGGAATAAAATTGATTTATATGTGATCTAATTTTATGTTTGAATACTTTTCAGACATTGACGAGTGCCGGTACCGCTACTGTCAACATCGCTGTGTTAATGTCCCTGGCTCATTCTCCTGCCAGTGTGAGCCTGGTTTCCAGCTGGCTGGCAACAATCGCTCCTGTATTGGTAAGCCAACCCACACGCTCACTCCCACGCCCCGTTTTGCCATACCCTGAGTCATAGGCCAACCCACCCCACACACACACACACAAGCACTTGGAATCCAAACCCACGTACTTACACAACTCCATCCTACACCTATTTTTCTTTGAGTAAAAGCCAAAATATTAACCAGTAAAAGAGCACTTTGTGCATATTGGAAAACGAGAAATCGAGACATTAAAGTCAGTGTGAATTGTTGTTTGCAGCACACTTAGCTTTTGTAACTGGACGTGTTTCCAAGTGAAATAATATATTCAATATGAAAAATAAAGTAGGACAGGATTTTATTTTATCCATCAGGAATTGATTGGGTCATGGAAAGCGAGTGCTACATGAGAAACGAGATGAATTCCAGTTTGTTGAAGTATTGTCAAAATAGCCTTTTTGAAATTCTAATTAAAGGAATAGTTCATCCTAAAATTTAAATAGGCTAAAAATATACTCAACTTCAGGCCATACAAGTTATAGAGGAGTTTATTTCTTCATCACAACAGATTTAGAGAAATTTAGCATTACATCACTTTCTCACCAATGGATCCTTTGAAGTGAATGGATGCCATCAGAATGAGAGTCCAAACAGCTGATAAAAACATCACAGTAGTCAATCAAAACGTGTATTTATTTATTTTTTATTTTTTGAACAACACCTTCTGCATCCGCTCTGGAGATGACAATGGAGACTTTTACATCAGGGTACTTTAAAAATTATTTCACTTACTGCATATTCTGAAAGAATAACTTAATTTGGTGTATATTCTTATTATACTGAAAACTGACGTACAGTAATTTTGCAATTATTTTGTCATGTTTTCCAGTACACAATCAAAAATAGCTAAATTCACATCTTGAATAAAGTAGATTTTTTCTTAC